>NC_080394.1:22108575-22408575 GCF_028751815.1 Salvia miltiorrhiza | reverse complement strand
GTTTTTGGTGTTAATGAATAAAGTGCCAGAAAAAATTGGGGATGTTGTAATTGCCAAAAATTGAAAAGTTGTGTTGTAGCTGAAACGTTTGAAATGTTATATTGTGACTACAAATTTGATGAAATATTGTTTTAAATTCGGTAACTAAACCTGTAATTAATTTAATACGGTCATATATATAACTTAGGTTTGATACAAATATACTATAGATCCCATTTTAAATAGAATAACTTTTATTCATAGTCCCCATTTTACTCACTATAATCTCTTATTTATGTGTATTCAAGCTGAATTGATACGAGTTAATTAAACTTTTCTTTTGTCATTAGATGGAAATAGTTTCTTTTTTACATTGATTTATATGATACACGGATATTGTCATTTATAAATTAAAAACGAAGAATTTATAATTAGATATTTAATTTAGGGGTTATTATGGATTGTAGGATAAAATAGTAAATTTATAATTTTTATTATTATTTTAAAAATAAGATTATAATGAGTACATTAGAAGCTATGAATAAAAATGATAAAATCACTCTTTTACATAATTGTTTGGGCCTAAAATTAATCATTTCAGGTTTCATGGACCCAATTCAAACATCTAATGTCTAAAGCCCCTTTAAATGGACGGGTCAGTTCTATTGCTATCATTTAGGCCCATTTAATATTAAATACAGTATTACTACTTTTTTTTAGTCAAATAACCTTTATCTATAAAACTAACAAATCCTTTTTTTGGTCGGTTTTTGAGTTAAATATAAATTTTTTTTGTATAGAAAACTAGTACACAATTGCACGGGTCACGACATATTTATAATTTTTTAAAACTTTAAACTATATTAAAATATCATTATTTATGATACAAAATAATTTATATTAATTTAAATATTATTTGACTTGAAGTTGTATATAATAACATTATTATCAATTCAATAAGTATAATATTATATTTAATGAGTATTGTATAGTATATATATATATATATATATATATATATATATATATATTGTAAAGAAAATAATTTAAGTCAATCTCATTTTTTAAATGTTGATAAGATCAAATTGCTATCGCAAAAAATTAGAATAATTTGGAGAGGAATATTTGTTTTATTAATTTATCGATAAATAATACCCCCTCCGTCCCACCAAACATGAGTTGTATTCTTGTTTAAGCCGTCCCACGAAACTTATTACGTTTTCTTATATGAAGTTTTTCCTTTTATTCATTCTTTCACTTTTCACCTAACACACTTAACACACTAAATACTACTCTCTCTGTCCCATAAGAGTATGTCCTTATTTTATTTTGGGACATCCCACAAGAGTGTGCATTTGCCATTTTTGGCCACTATCCCATCATTAACTCCTTATTTCTTACTATTATTTTATAATAAAGTGAATCACTTTTTCAACTCCCAATATACTCATCTAACATTTTACTAAAACTCGTGTCACTAAAAGTGATGCACGCTCTTGTAGGATAGAGGGAGTACTTTCTTAAATCCCATGCCCAAAAGAAACGACTCATATTTCGCAGGACAGATGGAGTAATAATTATGTTAATTACATTATTATAAAAAGCTCAAGTCAAACCCAACATCTGATCTAAAAACAAGCCGCATGATCTCTGCATTAATGTTCCAAAGCTCTAAGGCCAAGTCAAGCCCAACATTTATTCCAGAAACAAGGCGAAGACTCTCCACACCAACGTCATAAAGCTCAAAGATCAAGTGCAAGAAAATTGAAGGCATATTTCTCCAACAAATTAATCTCAAGGACTACTCAAAGACCATCCAAGAATCAACTTTGAAGAGAAGAATAAGAGGGTCAAATATAGATAGCAACTCACACAAATACATTTGATCTACAAATATTAAAGTTGTACGAAATTTTTTTGTATTTATTAAATTAAATACATAAATTTGTGTTTATAGAGTGGATTTGAAAATGACCACTTTGGAATAGTAAAAATAAAAATTGTCTACTAAAAAAAGTTTAAGATTGGCCACACTTACCATTTTACCCTTCCCATAAAAAACTTAAAAATTATTCACTGGACCCGAATTCACAACTAAGAATATTCTTAGTTGTGAATTCTAACTTTAAAATTCGAATTCACAACTAGCACTAATTTTAGTTGTAAATTCAAACCTTAAAGCTCAAATTCACATTTGAATACCTAGTGTTGGTTGTGAATTCGAGTGTTAAAGTTTGAATTCACAACTACAAATAGTGTTAATCGTGAATTCAACTTTTAAAACTTGAATCCTCAACTAGCAATAGTGTTTGTTGTGAATTCAAGTCTTAAATCTCGAATTCACAACCAACACTAATTATTCAGTTGTGAATTCAAATTTTAAAACTCGAATTCACAACTGAATAATTAGTGTTGGTTGTGAATTCAAACTTTAAAACTCGAATTCACAACCAACAATAGCGATTCAATTGTGAATTCATCGAATTAGTTGTGAATTCAAGAACATTAACAACTCAAACTCACCTCCATATTTGTAGCTTCAGAATTTGATATCTCCATACCAAAAATTTACAAAAGAGAACAACAGAATCGCACAAATCATCAAATTAAATTATAAAAAATGACAACAAAATCTACAAATTTACAATAACAAAAATTTTACAGAAATGCATAAATCTACTAATTTCCCCATCTTTACACTTCAAATGAACTGAAATATGATTAATTCCGAATTTTCTAATCAGGAGGAACATATACATATCTTTGATTTGTCACGCGTAATAGTTCAAAAATACAACGAACATTATAGGCGTATATCTTAAGTCATAACCTCTTAAAAATTGTGAGTCGCAACCTTTAGCCAGAAAACTCACACCAAATTTCTTCACTATCTAAGCTTCGAAACTGAATTTGCAATGTTGCAAGAAAAGAAAGTCGTCGAAAGAGTTTTCGGTTGGCTTAGAGTGTTCGGCGATGGCTCGGTGGAGAAAATTGGGAGAGAGAGAAGATCGTGGAAAGAGAGAGACAATTTTTATTTTTACTATAGTAAATTTACCATTCTCATATATTGAGTCTCTTTTTAATATATATATATAGATAGATAGATTGATAGATAATATTGTTAACTGGAAAATTAATTCCGTCAAAAATAAATCTTAATAGATTTTTGTTCTGAGTTTGGAACTAGGATTCTTAATTTATATCATTAGTTAAATATCATTAATCAATATATGTAAGAATTAAATTGTACTAAATGTTAAAGTGAGATTCAAAGCCATAACTTTCAATATTAGGAAATGAGGCAACAAGTATAACCATTGCACCACGTACACCACTTTTTAAAAAAACCTAAGAAAGTTGTAGCAGCCGAAATAAATGGGCAAAGCTCTGGAGAGAGGAGTCGAACTCCCACCCTTGAGTTAGGGCGTTGAATACATAAATTATCTAGAATAAAATAAAATAAAATAAAAGTTGAATTTGTGAATCATGTCTAGTTTGCTTACCAAACTCCCACCTACGTGAAACTGAAGCCCCTGTGTCTCTCCCTCTCTCCTCCTCTATATATGTATTCATAGCTAGTAAGGTTAATTAAGGGAGCAAATTAAAGATGAAGATGAAAGTAGGGAATGTGATAGCCACAGCCATTTTATTTTCTATCTTATTTATGGGGAGTGGACAGCAGCAGCAATGTATGGAGGAGCTTCGATTTTGCATAAGCTACCTTAACAATACTAACCAACCTCCCAATACTTGTTGTCAACCTCTAGACTACATTGTGAAATCAGTGCCCGAATGCTTTTGCAATTTCATGAGTATTTTGGCAGTTAATCTAGTTGAGTCCACGGGTATTAACATCTCAACGGCCCAAACACTGCCCAACAGATGCGCCCACAATATTAACCCTTTCCAATGCATCACAGGTATCTATCTATATATAGCTTCAAACCTTTTTTTTCAAATTAATTTACATGCATGTTTTTAGGTTCAAATATATTATCTATTTTATTACTGTCTTTTATTATGATCCATAACGTTAAATAGTAAGTGATCCCGTAGAATATATATAGTAAAATAAATAATCAAACTCGTATTATATATGTTTCATATAATTGAATGATATATATTGCTAAACAATTATACTACTACTTTTCACACACCCTTGCACGCACGTATATATATGTGTTTTCCTTGTTTAATTTTCGTTTGTAAATGAGACATAACCAATTGAAAACGGTACATTTTATATATTGGAATTTGAAAGTAGTGTTGCTTGCCTGCCGGTTCCAACTTCCAAGCCTGAATCAGCCCTTCAATAGCGATAGAAAGCTTCGGGCTGGGCTCAAAATCGGTGGTTCAGGTTCAGATTTGAAGCTGCAGTTTAGATAAAAACTACTCTTATTTTTTATATATATAAAAAAAAATAATGTAGTTTGTAATATTTTCTATTACATTTAATTTAATTGTCCATGGTTATAAATACTACTAGTATAAAACCAATCAACTAGTATTAAAGTACAAACAAAATTCACATTAATATAAAATTCAAAATAAATATTTACAAATTACAATCTTCGAATTACAAATTTTAAGTAAACAATAATAATAAAAAAAACAATACTCCCTCCGTCCCGATAATGAAGTCTCCTTTCTTTTAGGCACGAGTATTTAGGAGAGTTAAAGTAGATGTAAAAGTAGTAGAGACCACATAATTAGTGCTTTAATTAATATTATTTTATTTCTTAATTAACACCCACACACACATACACTCAATCGCAGAGGAGAGAGTAGTCGCCTCCTCCGGCAACTCTGCCGCCAGCCTCCCTCTGAAATCCGGCGGCCGCAGCGGTTAGCAAGGCCAACCACCACCGCACACCCAAAGCCGCCAATCGCCTCCCCCTTTCTCCTAACCTTCATCTCTCTAAATCACACTGAAACCCTATATCCCTAAATCTGTCCCTCAAGCTTCGATTTCCGGTGTCCGCACCGCCGTTCCCTAGCTCCCCCTCCCTCTTCCCATTGTTCGGCCGGACAGCAGCAACTAATAGCCACCCTGACTCCTGACTCTCACCTCTTTCCCTCGACTGACGCTCACACAGCAACACAAGCCAACACAACAACACCTCTCTCCGCGAACTGCCGCTCCTGTGCTCGATTTCCGGCAAGGCAGCAGGAGCTCCACCTTCGTCGCTTCCCCTCGGCTAGAAAGAGAGAGAGAGAGAGAGCAGAGGGTAGGGATTAAATTGGGTGGTTGAGATGGAAAGGGCGACGAGGCCGGCGGATAGCCTTGAGTGTCGCCGACGGCGGAGGAGGGAGGCGCGGTGGAAGCGCCGGAGAAGAGATTCGTAGAGAAGAGAGAGAGGGGGAAGGGGGGAGGTGGTAGAGAGAGAGAGATCCGAGTAGTGTGAGGTAGATGGGGGGATTAAAAGGAAATCATGTTTAATTAGAAATTAGTTGCCCTTAAAATTTACCCAAAAAGGAAAAGGGATTAGTTACATGGGACAGCTCAAAAAGAAATAGGGGACTTGAATATTGGGACGGGGGGAGTATTATACTCTATATTGATTCTATAAGGGCCCGTTTGATTTTCAGTATTGGATTAATCAGGATATAAATTATCCTGATAATTTAGTGTGGATTAGTCATGATTTCTAATCTCAAATGGGTATTTGATATCATTGGTAATTAATCCCAAAAAGTGTTTGGTATCCATTGAAATAGGTTGGATTAACATATCAAATACCTAAATTAGTAGCCTATGGAGGGGGTGGAATAATTAGTGTGGGTTAATCCCATGGGGGAGGTGGGATAATTAGTGTGGGTTAATCCCACAAAATAAGCTAGGGTCTTGGGATAAACCTGGAGTTGACCATATTAGTAACACATAATATCAAACACTACATAAATCCATACTAATATAACTTATCCTGCTTTTAAACCCATATCAAACAGGCCCTAAGTGTACTACTCCTTTTAGCATCCACAATGGAAAGCTACATTGGGGGTTCTAAAAGGGTGGGTGGGCTCTATAGATTTCATTTATATTTTGTAAAAATAATGCATTTTAAGATTAAGATAAATACTCTGTTCCACAAATAACTTCTTTTTTTTTCTTTTTGAGACGTTTCCCAAATAATTTCCTCTTTCTTTCTTTCCATTTTTGGACAACTACCACACCACTAATAATACTTTATTTATTCTTATTTTTCACTTTTCACCACTCTCAATACTAATTATAATACATTTTCACAACTTCTAACAATAATTTTAATATTTTTTTCTCCACTATCAATACACTTTATAAATTTTTCTTGAAACCCGAGCCGTCACCAAAGAGAAAGCTATTTGTGGGACGAAGGGAGTATTGAATATTAAAATCAATTTTTTTATTAAATTCAAATTCGAAAGTTACAATAATAATAAAAATATACAATAATTAAAAATCAAATTTGAATTACGGCTAAAATAGGACCAAATCGTGCCAAAATATTTTCGATTAAATCTTCTTGGAGGCGGTTGTTAATTCATTTATCGCGAATGTTTGTATCTCGAGCCAAATACGCTCGAAATTCCGGCGAAGCTCCTTACGTAGCTTGATTAGTGTTGCTCGTGCTCGATGCCTCGTTGTTCCCATCCTCTTCCCATTATGTAGCATTTTTCCCTTCATCTTCAATTATTATGTTGTGCAAAATAATACACACAAACATGACATTGCTGAGTCGGTCCTTCTTCTAGAATCGAGCATGCCCAACAAGCTTGAAGAACACCAAAAGCTCATTCTATGTCATTCCTTGCAGTTTCTTGCATCACTTTGAACCCCGTCTGCTTCTTGTCAACCACGAATGGAGGACTCTTAACAATGTTGGTTAATTTGGGTAGATGTCATCGGTCAAGTAGTACCCCATGTTGAAGTGAGAGTTGTTGGCCTCGAATTGTACAGGTAGATCCATTCCCACAAGAATATCATTAAAACAACGACTACTGGTTGAGCATATTAATGTCATTGTTTGAGCCGAGGACCCCAAAAAAATCATGTCAGACCTAGAGATCTTGGGATGCAACCGTCTCATGGATAATCGTTGGTTCTCCATGATCATCTCGCGTGTAAGCTCCTTGCCACGTCGTTGGACAATTCTTCCAATTCCAGTGCATGCAATCAAGGCTCCCTAGCATTCCGGAGAAGTTGTGCTTCGCCTCGTGCATAGCTAGCAACCTTTAGCAGTCGACGCTAGTTGGTCTCATCAGATATTCTGCGTTGGATGTGCGAATGACATATCAACAGAATTTCTGCAAGCACTGCAGTGTCATCGACTCAGCAACACGCGGGTACTCGTAGTATTAATCGACGGCGTCGCCATTTGTGAGTTTTCGAATTGCAATATCGTACAATTCTATAACGGTGTGAAGCCAACTCTCTCATTGCGTCGTCGCGCTGTTAGAAGTAAGCATCGGAACCCAACACATTAACTATGCGCAAGAACAAGGATCTCTTCATACCAAAACGTCGCTGAAAAACTGCTTGCCCGCATAGTGGATCGGGGGTAAAGTAATCGCGATGAACACTTTCACCGACGGAGTGAGATCACAAAGAATGAATGTTCTCTTCTTCCCCTTTTTTTTCTCGAAGGGTTCCCGTAATTAAATGACTTTGCCGCCTTAAAAAAACATGCTCACGGGCTCGAATATTGGAAAGTCGGAAGGAACAACCTTAAACTCATGGGTAGAAGAGTTGGAAGAAGAAGATATATTTTTATAAGAAATGTAGAATAGGAAAAGATAAGATAATGATTTTGGTGTGAAAAATTTAAATGAAATGAGTGGATATTTATAAAGAGATTTTAGAATAATAAAAAAAAGAATTGTTGAAATCAAATGGCTAATTCAAAAAAAATTGCGAAAAATGGTAACAAATTGGATTTTTTTTTTAATGGCGTGTGTTATACGCATGCGGCTGTGCTCGGCTCTACCTATCGAGTCTTTTCTCAAGGCTCTAAACACGGTAGTGGGGCGGGGCTCATCAAGGGTCGTTCAAACCTCTTGGTCGAGCCACATTATGAGAACCCTTATAAGGTAATTAGAACTAAAGAGTTAAAATTTTAAAGAATAAAAGTTAAATCTTTTTTTTCAAAAGTATATAATAAAGGGAAAATGATAGGACATTTATAGATAAAATGAGAAGAAATCTAAAGTTAAAAGAAAAATTAAAAGAAAAAAACCTATTGGAATCAACGGTATTCTGCATGTTAATGGCCGATTCACGGGCAAAAATCGATGGTGGATTTATGAATTGGCCCGCTTCCTCTCCGATCTTGGTTTCGATTCGGTTGAAAACCAAGTTTCAAAACCGTTGATCGCAGGCATGTTGAAGGGTGAGCCCGCCGGGCCCACTAAGCATGGGCAACAATATTTAAAAGTTTGAGAGAGAGAGAGAGGAATATTTTTTGAAGGAATTTTTGAAAAGAAGTACACTCGTATTATTTTATTATATAGTATAATAAATTGTATGGTATACTATCTGTTTGGTTTCCATTCATAATTTTAATGATGAACTAATTTAGTTGTGATTTTATGAAATGCGTTCAGGTACTTCAGTTGCACGATCAAATAACCCAACTCCAAATTCTGCGAGGTCCAAATTGTGGGATTCAAGCTTCGTGATAACTATGATTGTTTTGTCGATAATTGATAATTTTTGGGCATTAATATAATTTTTGTCTCGTCGGCAGTTATTTTTGTACAGGTGTCCTAGAATATCTCACATGCATGAATAATATATTTTAAATTACACGTATAAATAAGGGTCATTTCAACACTATTTTTAATTGTAAATTTTTTATGTGAATGTAAAATAATAATTATGCCAAATTTTAAACTTTTATATGCATAAATAAATTAATTTATTATAATAAAATGGTCATTTTCAAATTTATCTAATGAGATGAACCGATTGTCTTATATTTCAGTCACATTATTTCACATGACCGTCAAGTAATTGACCTAAAATGCTCTCGCAAATAATTACTGGCCCATTTTCTGTAATAGAAACGTGCAATAATGAGAAGTCTAATTTAATTTCTACAAGCATTCCTATTTTTGTACGTTAGTCCATATAAAATAATATAATTCCATATGCCTAACACTGTCGACATTAGGATGTGGGAAATGACCAAGATCAGATCATGTTTGACAAGCAATAATGTTCCCCAATTTACAGTATTAGTTTTGGTGGCATTATCTTTTATTCGCCACGTATGCCAGATTGTGCGAGGACCCAAATTCTTCTAGGAGTATATTATTCTGATAATTATATATTACTGGTGATCTTGCAACAATAATTTCACATACTACAAAATTGGAAGATTGTATATAGTAGTTATTATTATCTTAAAGTTATGTTTATACATATATAAGAAAATGATAACAAACATATATATATATATATAAGGAGAGGTTCAGGAAAGAACCATAAATAAAAAAAGAACGGAAAACCATTTTCAGCCATTCGATCATCAAGATCTACGGTGGATACATCATCTTGTTGGATGAATGCAGATCCTGGGTTCGAATCCTGAAGGGAGCAATTTTTTTTATTTTTTTTAGTGCATTAATTTTAACAGCGAATGCATTAATTTTTACAGTGAATGCATTAGATTTGATGGTTCTCCCGTTCTCACAAATAATGTAGTTCTCTCTAGAACCACACCCTATATATATATATATATATATATATATATATATATATATATATATATATATAAGGGCGCGCTCCAGTGAGACCCCCTATTTTTCGTGAAACACTAGGACAATGAATAAGACATATAATACTAATGAACAAAACGTATATCTAATGAACAAGATGTATATATTGATGAAAAATAAAATTTAAAAAATTCGTAATGAATAAGACATATATACTGATGAACAAGGCCGTATATACTGATGAACAATGCAGTATATACTGATGAATAACAAAATTTAAAATATTCTGCTCCCTCCAGGATTCGAACCCTGCGAAAAAAAATCACCCTCCAGATGCAATATCAGCCATAGGATTGATAAAATAAACACACCAGATCGTGCCCTAGATCTCACTAAAATTAGGGGGTCTCATTGGAGCGGCCCATATATATATATATATATATATATATATATATAGGGTGTGGTTCTAGAGAGAACTACATTATTTGTGAGAACGGGAGAACCATCAAATCTAATGCATCCACTGTAAAAATTAATGCATTCGCTGTTAAAATTAATGCACTAAAAAAATAAAAAAAAAAATGCTCCCTTCAGGATTCGAACTCAGGATCTGCATTCATCCAACAAGATGATGCATCCACCGTAGATCTTGATGATCGAATGGCTGAAAATGGTTCTCCGGACTTCTTTTATTTATGGTTCTTTTTTGAACCTCTCCCTATATATATATATATATATATATATATATATATATATATATATTGATCATAATTTTTTATTATTATTAATATTGATCACGAAACATTAAAATAAGAGATTTTCGGATTTTTTGTTATCTATGAAAAGAAATCGGGAGATGTTGATTCTAAAGGTAATGGTCCGAGAATGGATACCTATTAATCAATGAATTTATCATTTTACTAATAATAAATATCTGATCAATACCCATAGTACAAGTTAGGGAAATAAACTCTCAATATTTAAATTTTATGCTTGTATATAATAATTCATATTTTTACTATTTAATCTCATGTCTGACTTATTTATTTATTGCACATGTTGTTTGTCTTTTTATCTCTTTAGTAAGTAGGTCATATTGTGTGTTGTAAATTATAAAAGAGCATATGATTAGTAAATTATATGAAATATAAATTAATATTTGGTATCTTAAATACGAAGGTTCAATAAGTCTAATATAAGTCTTGACAATATGTGAAGTCAATATTGATCATATAATTGAAGACGTGGCATTGGCTGCTACATATTAAGGAAATAAAGTGGCGCCATCACAATCACCTATAGCTTTTGGCACAACGATAAGAGCATCTCCAATTGAGAGGCGCTATAAGGTGATCATCACCTTAGAGCCTCCCCTCTACAGTGCCATTGACTTTATAAAAGGCACTATAATATTCATTTTCATTTAATCTCATGTTTACTCTTCTACTTTAAAATTCAACATTTCATTAAAATTAAACTCCAACATTACATTAATTAAAATACAATACAATAATTATGGAGATTGTAAGCTTTCTTCGTCGGCCTCCTTCGTCTGGGAGGGCTTTCGGGCAATCGACCAACAACGTTAGCAATTTCATAAAATTGCGACACAAGTTGGGCGTATTGGTGAGCACGTTGCTCGTTGCCGCTTGAGTCGAAGGAAGAAGGGAAGATGATGATGACATTTTGCTAGAGAGAAGAACAAAGTATGGAGATTGGAAAGAAAAAATGATGTGTAAAATTGAAGTAGAAATAAAGGGGTATTTATAGATAATAAAAAGGAAAAAAAAATTGGGAGGAGAGAGGCGTTCACAACGATAACAAAAAAAAATCGAAACAACAATCAGTTTTTTTTTTTCAAATCAATTTTTTTATCAAAAATCGTGCGTGCACTACATGTAATTCCATTTCATCGCCGAATGTGCCATAACAGTCCAAGGCGCTGGGCATGCACCGGGGGCGCGACGTGCCAGCTCGATGCGGCACACCCCCATGCATTGGAGATGCTCTAAGTGTTTGATCCTGACACTTGGTATCAGAGCAAGTCACAAGTTCGAATCCCATTGATGACATGTTGCACAGTTGAAGCTGGCATGTGCGGGGAGGAGGGGGGAGATTGTTGGGCAAAGGCCAAGTCCAGAATCTTGTCACTTGGATTGGCATTTGAGACGTGGCGTTGGCTGCTACACTTTAAGGAAATAAAGTTGCACCCTCACTATCAGCTATAGCTTTTGGCACAATGGTAAGCGCTTGATTCAGAGCAGGTCACGGGTTCGAATCCCTTTGATGGCATGTTGTGCAAGCGCTTGATCCTAACAATAAGACAGGTCGCTTGTACGAGACCGGGTTAATCATTCCTACCACTTTTAGATCCGTTTTTGCGACTCATCCAGCCCGTCCCTGCACAATCCATTTATTGAAAAAACTATTACATCGCGTAGGCACGATTTCTTTCAACACTTCATAATTCTTCAACACAACTGTGCCACCGCTTTGAGTCGTTGACATTGCACGTCATCTCCGTTCAACCGCTCATCATCTTCGCGCCTATCATGCCAGAGGGCTGTGGATAAAGGTTGTGATTTGAGGATGAGTGACTCTGCTAATGAAACAGTAGTTTCCAATGTCTATTTAAAGTATTTCTAACATTCTCAAACTTTATTTTATTTCGTCGATTCGGGTGTCTTATAGTATGTGAAATAATGCATATTTGATTTAGGTGTGTATAATTTGAAGGGAATTCAATAGTTGTATAGTGCATTTTAGATTAGTATTTGGATGAGGAATGTCCAATTTCTCGGGCAATTAGAGCTGCGATGGCTTAGGGCTTTGAATTCAGCTTTTCCAGATAGTATAGAGTAGCTGTAGATTTCTGGCTATCTCAACACCCCCTTGCCAGAATCGAACGGATCGAACTACGACAGTGCTGACAATTGTGATGGTGACGGGAAGGGGTTGAGTAACCTCTCGCCGGACTTGCAGGGTTTCAGAAATTTTGAATAACATGTTAGATTAGTATTTTTTTGAAAATATGTAAGAATCAGTTCAAATTGAGGTCGTGTCTAATTCATTATCATTGGATTTTGATATTTGCAATGCAATTTTTCATAGATAACATGATATGAAATAATACTACATAAGTGATACCCTTCACCTGCCTCTAAGCTTATGCAATAAACACTCTAATTGTAGGTGTGGAAGAAGGTGAACTACCTTGATCGACTTGTGCAACTATTCAGATATGTAGCTCGCGAGCAATTGAGCATTCCAAATTTTGTGTTTCAATGAGTTTCCCTACTTTTGTTTACCGAGTTGTTTCTAGACACATAGTTGATATGAACAAAAGTCTTATAAAAGTCATATTTGATATAAACAAAAATCTTAATCACTCCGTCCCATACTAATAGGCCACGTTTCCTTATTTGGACTTCCCAATTTAATAGGCTACTTTCTAAAATGGAATCAATACATAACAAACACCCCCACACAATTCATTATTTACACCAAATGTCATCATGGTCTACACTACAAATAATTATTCTACTTCACCCACTATTAATGTACTTATTATTTAAACTCTAACTACCACAATTAAGAAAAATATCTTACTTGCACTTCTCTCTCTCTCTCTCTCTCTCTCTCTCTCTCTCCAAATGCATCATTTCTTTCCTTCGGTTTTTACTTTTTTATTTCTCTCCATAACAATTTTAAAAAATCTTCATAAAATATGGCCGATTACTCTTTATCTCAGCCTAAATCTTATCTTTATAATTCAAAGTATGAAAACACCACTGTACTTGACAGTCTATATCCATTTGATTATGAAACCCAAGTGTTGGAAAGCTCATTTTCACCAGAATTTGAAAAGAAAATACGCAAGTTTTCTCAATTTAGCAATATTGAGCATGACATTCCAAATTCATCGTACGAGAACTATCGTACTAGATAGTTTCGATCCCTTAGATTACGAAGTAACCATGGACTCCCAATCGGAAATCCCTCCTACCAACGAAAATAGTTTAGACTTTTTGTCTTATAATGAGACAGAGTCAACCATTCTTGATTTTGAGAGGTTCAATCTAGTGGAGCAATTAACCCACGGGAAAGATGGGCTTATCTGCCATTCTTATCATGTTATTCTCGCGGGGAAGGAAAAATGAATCATTTGTTAAATACGAGAGCGTTATTGTACAGAATTCATTAAATTCGTTTGATTTCAACTTTCTTACGGACTCCTAGTTTCCGAAAGTCATCCTGATGACTCACAATTGTCGAAGTTTGATTAATATAATGAGACCGCACCGCTTCATTTGGGCTGAGGGATTTGAGTTTAGGTATTTTTGGTGTTGCCGAAGCCCGTCGTCAAGACCTCGGACAAAATAAATTTGTAATTTTCCAATGCCCACAGCTAGGTTCCGCTAGCGGTAAGTATAGGGTCGATCCCACAAGGAGTTGGTGTATTCTTCTCTCTTGCCACGGTCACAACACAATCACTATGGTCAAAGTGCTGGGGACAAACGGCTTTGCCCAGAGAAGGAGAAACTGAAATAAAACAAAGATAAAACATCAGAAGTAAAGATAACCTGGTTTGGGCGCAATCTCGTTAAGTCTGGGCAAAGTCATCGCTCATAGGTTCAAGGAAATTCGCAGTGCCCGTGTATCATTGGTTATGGGCCGTTGATCAATGAGATGTGCCCCCATTGTCACGGTGTCACGTGCACAAGCTCACCAAGCCCTCATCCACGCCCTTCATATTGGGTGGAGGTGTACTCCCATTCTCTCTCTGCCCTGGTAGATTCCCCGCATCAAGCTGTAGTTGTACGGGTATGCCCAGAACGCATTATGACTCAGCGGACCCAAATGGTCATAGGCGTGCCAAAGGCATACTACCACTGCCTACATCAGCCGCACGATGTGGAGTAGGATTTCTCCAAACTTGTGCCCACGTATTGCTTGTAACCTGGACTTGCCCTGAACGTCATCGGCCTAATGAAGCTCCGGGTTTGCCCAAGTTGTTTGGATTCAGGCTTAATGCTTCGGGAACACACATGCACAGCTGCTTTGCCCAGATACAATCTCACAATTTCTCATGCTCATAACTTAACTCGATATGCCCAAACCAGGAAGGAAAAAAATTAACTAGACATAATGAAATAAATAAAGGCAAAGGAAATAACATAAAAAAAAAAAAACATACTTGAATTTATCATTAAAGCTCAAAGCAAAATGCATCTCTGCCCAAAACCAACTTTGGGTAGAGCAAATAAAAACAAGAAAACTACAACTTTTGGTAGAGCAAATATTATGAAAATGTCTTTTGTTTTTTAAATACTCCCTTATTCTATGATAAAAAATTTCTATTGTTTTTGGACGTGCACAAAAAAATAATAATTCTATTTTTGGATTATACTGCACCACTTATAATACCTTATTTACTCTTACTTTTCACATTTTCACCTCTCTCAATATTAATTATTATAATATTTTTTCACTACTCCCAATATACTCAATAACTTTGTTTCAAACTCATGTCACTTTTTTCTAAGAAGTTTATCATAGACCGAGGGAGTAATTTTTTAAAATACAAATAAATTTTAATAACACGTTTGGTTTAGTAGATGAGATAGATAAGATTGATAAGATTTGATGAGTGATTAAATAATTCACCCAACTTTGGGGGTAATAAATAGTCAGTCATTTGGATGATTAGTCGCAGACCGAATTATTAATCATAGACCAAATCATACAAACCAAATACTTAATTAAGATGTATTATTATCGTTTAAACTACACTGACTCCCAATAGATTATAGTGGGATTGATTCATTTTTAGTTATTTGTTTTTTGCAACTGAACCATGGATAATCGATTAAAGTTTATGATAATTCCATGCTCGATTTTTTATTTTATTTTTAAAAATTTTGAATCTTATAGTAATTTTTATACGAATAATATTTTCATAAAAAAATGAAGTTCTTTATTTTTTGAGACGGATAAAAAAATTAAGTTAGTTGAGCTCCAACCCGTTATCATTACATTAATTAATTGGTTGTTTGGTGTATAGTTGACATTCTACACATGGCCGGCGCATGGTAGTTGCTATCCTTTCAGTTTGGCGGGCCATTAAAACTTAAAAGCCTCAAAACGGCGTCGCAGCAACTCACAAATGACAAAACCACAATAATTATAATTTTATATTATTATATCGTGATGCAAAAACAGAAATTAACAATAAATCGAATTCTCCGCTTCACTCGTCTCTCTTTCTCTAAAATCTCGAAACAGAATCTCCAAATTCTCCGGCGAAACCCCTAAATCTCCGTCATGGACGACCAAAACGACGACGCTTTGACCCGCCGCACCAATTTCCGCACTTACTCGGAGAATTTCGCCGTCCGCTCCGATTCCGACGACGAGTACTCCACCGGCACCGGCGCCGGCGCCGGAGAAGTCGCCTCCGGGAAGGTGGGAATCGACGAGGCGGCATTGAATTACCAGAAGGCGCCCAGAGTCTTCGACCGTTTCTACAACTCGTCGTCGGAGGAGGAAGATGAGGATGAGGTCAGTAGCTCTTCGAATTACCAGCGGCGATTGGATTACATGCTCCAGTTTCTGGACCGGAAGCTCTCCACTTCGTCGTCTCCTGACCAGCCGCTGCCGGAGCACACCGCTTCCGGCGGCGGGGTCGGGATTTTCAGGCCGCCCGTTCGGGCGCCGGTTCATCCGAACCGGCCGCCGAGCATCGAGGTGAGGCCGCACCCGTTGAGGGAGACTCAGGTGGGGCGGTTTCTCAGGAGGATTGTCACGGTGGATGATGGCGATGGGCCGCAGATGTGGGCCGGGTCGGAGAGTGGGATCAGGGTATGGGATTTGAAGAATGACATTTATAGTGGGGGAAAGGAGGGGGAAGAGGAGGGTACGGTGAGGTATTGGGAGTCGGCACCGGTAACTGCATCTGCTCTATGTTTGGTGGGAGATGGAGGGAATAGAGTTGTGTGGAGTGGGCATAAGGATGGAAGGATTATGTGTTGGAAGATGATGGATTTTTCGAGTGCGAGTGGAAGAGGGACTGGTGTGAATAGGAATGGATTTCAGGAGGTGTTTTCGTGGCAGGCGTATCGAGGGCCGGTGCTATCCATGGTTGTGAGCTCTTATGGTAATATTGTTATATGTCTTACATTCTTGTTTGTTTGATTGATCTCAGTTCATGTGTTGTGGAATATTAGAACGATTGTATTGTGTTTGGAATAAGAGAAACAATGAGTTCTACTTAACTGGTTAATGTAAATGTCGTTGTTGCTTGGCTTATTTTTAGTAATTACACGGGGGATCAATCTCAAGCTTGCAAAAATTGAGGGCACGTGAATATTGTTAGGGCTTCATATAGAATACATAAATCAAAATAAATTTAATGGACTCTGAACTAATGGAATTTGGTAGTGTTGGCCGTGTATTTGGAGTATCTTCGGTTAGGTCCAGCATTCTACTAATAGAACAACAATCTTGTAGATGCCTCTTGCTATGTCACTGGGACTTATAGACTGGTGCCTAAATAAAATCTCAATGTAAGAGAGAAAGCGGTCTTTGAAGGTTCTAGATACCCCAACATTGGCTTTTCTTTTGTCAGTTAACAATTAAATTTAAAGATTGTGCCACAGTGGACTCGAACCCATCTAAATGGGCACTCCATCATGCCCTCTCGTGATCCATCTTCATGCACAAGTAATTTGTTTGTTGGATCTTCCTTTCTAAGCACGTTGAACCACTTCATTTCTTGAGTATGTTTCTGAATTCACAAGAAGCTATTTTATCCTAAAGCTTTGGTTGATTCATTTATTTTGGCAATTTTATTGGAGGTTCTAAAATTATTATAATTGCTTATAACTGTGGGCTTATTCGTTGGCTGCAGGGGATATATGGTCTGGTTCTGAGGGTGGTGCAGTGAAGATCTGGCCTTGGGAAGCTCTTGAGAAGTCTCTTTCCCTTACAGTTGGAGAAAAACACATGGCTTCCTTGCTGGTAGAGAGATCATATATTGACTTAAGGAGCCAAGTCACACAGAATGGTGCCTATGACAACATATTTTCTTCAGATATCAAGTATATGTTATCGGATCTTGTCGGGGCAAAGGTTTGGACTGCCAGTTATCAGTCATTTGCTTTGTGGTAAGTGATCATCAGAATCATTCTTTCATAATAAGCTGTCTTCTTGTTTCCCATAACTTGGTTTGCATGGTGCAATTGTTCTTATGTCGGGATATGTGCTAATCACATATTTCTGGAGTCTTATCACATTTAGATGAAATAAATATTGTTGAATCAAATAACTGTTGGATTTCTCAGATACCCCAAGTGGTGTAAACCTTTTATTTTGCACAAAGAAACATCCGTCAAATGTCAATTCAAACAAAGAACTGAAAACTAAGAACACTGCATTGACGTGTAAAGTTACTGCATTCGTCGTGAAATTAACTGCTCTCGAAAAAAAAAATGGACGAAAACAAAAATTTCGCTCCATCTAGGATTCAAATCCATGTGGTGCATTCCTCTATCAAGATGGTGCATCCACCGTAGATCTTCATTATCGAAAGGCCGAAAATGGTTCTCTATTACCATTTTAAATAAAAATTCTCACTTGAACATTTCCCATTATATATATATATATAGAGAGAGAGAGAGAGATAAATGATCCGATGATAATGGCCAAATTTGGAACGTCGGTCGTCAGATATTCAAATCCTATGGCTGATATTAATATATTCAAATTTATCGTGTAAAAGGAAAATAATGAATAAACCAGTATCAATCTACGAATAAGTTGCTTGTAATGCATGAATAGCCGTTCAAACCTGGTTTTGAATCCTGGAGGGGATGAAAATTTTACCATATTAACTGAATACGCTATTCGTGCATTACAAACAGCTTCTTCATTGAGTTATATATGTATATATATATATATTCTTATATTTATGGGGTTGGAGGGAGCTCAGAAGGATTTGAAGGCCAATTTCTACTTTCTAGTACTTTGCTTGTTACCCTTGCCTCTTCTTGTTTGAGTTTGACTTTTATTTTTCACACAGGGATGCTCGAACCAAAGAATTTTTGAAAGTATTTAACATTGACGGTCAGATTGAGAACATGTCAAATGATTCTTTGATGGAGGATGAGATGAGAATGAAGTTTGTATCTGGTTCAAAAGAAAAGATACAGAATTCTTTTAATTTCTTTCAACGTTCACGGAATGCTATATTAGGAGCAGCAGATGCTGTTCGTCGAGCTGCAGCAAAAGGAGGTTTTGGAGATGACAATAGGCGTATAGAAGCATTGGTTGCAACAGTTGATGGAATGATTTGGATTGGATGTGCAAGTGGGTTACTTGTCCAATGGGATGGGGATGGCAACCGCTTGCAAGATCTTCAGCACCACGCTTTTGCTGTCCAAAGTCTCTGTACAGTTGGGGCTCGAATATGGGTAGGTTATATAAGTGGCATTTTGCAGGTTCTAGACCTCAGTGGTAAGTTGCTTGGACAATGGATGGCTCATCAAAGCCCTGTGATAGATTTAGCTTTTGGGGCTGGTTATATGTTTACCTTGGCTAATCATGGTGGTATTCGTGGATGGAGCATCAGTTCTCCTGGACCACTTGACAGTATTTTTCGTACTGAGTTGTCTGGAAAGGAATTTCTATACACAAGTCTGGAGAATGTGAAGATTATGGCTGGGACATGGAATGTTGCACAAGGAAGAGCAGCCCCTGATTCCCTAATATCATGGCTTGGCTCATCAGCTGCAGATGTTGACATTGTTGTCGTTGGGTTACAGGAGGTGGAAATGGGTGCTGGTTTTCTCGCCATGTCTGCTGCTAGAGAAACGGTATAATCTTTCTTGGTTCTTCAGCTATTATTTCTTAATTCTTAGTTGTTTTTATTTTATTTCATTTTCTCTTTCCTGCTATTTTTGTGTGTAATAGTTTGTTATAATCCATGGGCATGAGCAAAGGTGCATATGTTGAATGTATGAACTATGAAGATTGCGCAAAATGATTGAATTAAAAGACTTCAAGTTGCCTCAAAAAATTAAAGTACAGATCCAGTCTTGTTAGTTTTGCCTTAGACTGTTGGGATCCTACCCAATAGACCCTGTAATGGATGAGAACCCATCCTTTTGTCCTAAACATTTTATGCATGAAGGTAGGGGCATCCTCGATAAAGTTTACTACTTGCTATTATCTTTGAAATATTTTGCTTAGCAGGATTTTTTTTATGCCTGATTACTAGTCTGTGGACTTTCTCTGATCCTCTATATAAAAGTTTATTCTAATCCAGATTGTTAGATGGGGAAATAACTCAATCACGACGTGCTGTACATTGTCACAATTTTCTTTGAGGATTTATATAATAGATGAGGAGGGCAAGTATTTCAGTATTGACCATTCTTAACCATTTTATCAGCTGAAATCTCACCCTATTATGATGCCACTTACTCAAATTTCATGAAGCAAACAAATCCTTACATTCTTGATACTTGTAATGCCTAATGCACAAACTAATCATTCACATTGTTGAGTACTGCTCAAACTGCAATTTGTAGATTTAGCCTCTAGCTAATCTGGAACAAATTTGTGAGGCAGGGCGAAACATTATTTATATTATGGGTATAATGAATGACTTCCATTTTCATTCTTGAAACTTATCAAATTTCTTAAAAAGCATTTCCTCTCCCTTCCCCAACCAATTGAAATTGATAGAGTTAAGATTTGTCTGAAGTGCTAGAATTAACTACTTCTGTGCTTTTTCTTATCATTTTCAGACAGGACCTTTCTGTTAGTTTACTCAAGAAATTAATTGTTCACCCTCAGCATTGCTTGCAGATGGGTCTTGAGGGTAGTTCTGCAGGGCAATGGTGGCTAGATATGATTGGAAAAACATTGGATGAGGGATCCACCTTTTCACGTGTTGGCTCAAGGCAGTTGGCTGGTTTGCTTATCTCTGTGTGGTTAGTATTTTCCTATATTTATGTGCCTGTAGGGTGCATAATCTGTTCATTTATCTATTTTAATTTTTTTTAAGACCCGCTTGGGGGGGGGGGGGTAGTAGTCTAGTGACACCAGATTCCCTTCTCCATTCAAATACATTATAAAGTATTCAATCTCCAGTATGAAGTCTCATTTTTGGAACTGTAAATTTTTTTTTACTGAAGTAATAACCCCCCCCCCCCCCCCCCCCAACACACACACACACACACAAAGAAAAGGAAAAAGAAGCTCCATTAACATTGTCGAAAAGGGCCTTGGGGGTAGAGGTGATCTCGAAAGGGAGAGCCCAAGTCACATGTTAACATCTTATCATCCCAGTACAATTGTGATATGGGACAAAGACTACATTCTAACACCTACCTTCAAGCGATGCACTCTACACGAATGGGCTTGGGTCCAAACAATACCCACCATCAGAGTCCAAACCGTACCTCATTGCATGGCAAATCTGACACTCTGATGCCATAAAAGTATGAACAAATTGTTTTAAATAGGGATAATTGCATGTAAATACACCAAGTTTGGCCAAAATCCATTTTTGACGCGTACTTAGAAAAGTTCAATAAAATATACGAACTTTATTTGTTGTTCAATTTTGACTCCGATTTTATTTTTCCCCGAGTTAAAAAATGACATGGCGCCTACGTGGCTCACCGGAACTGACATGACATCTACTTGGCGTCTATGTAGCATCTACGTGGCATCTATGTGGCTCATCGGAGTCAAAATTCAACTAATAAAGTTTGTGTATTTTATTGAACTTTTCTAAGTACGCGTCAAAAATGGATTTTGACCAAAGTTAGTGTATTTACATGTAATTAACCCTTTTAAATATAACTTTCCGTACTAAACCAATAATACAGAGGCTAAATCTTGCGTATAGAGGGAAAAAGAATAATTACAATTACAAACCTGCCAATTAGGTAGCAGTTAATCAATATCTTGTATCTTGAAAAGTCTAAAACCATTGCTATCTGATTTTTGCAGGGCTAGGAACCACATTCAAGGCCATGTCGGAGATGTTGATGTTGCTGCAGTTCCTTGTGGTTTGGGCCGAGCAATTGGAAATAAGGTGTTATTCCTTTGCCCATTCTGTTACTTTTGTGTCTTGATTATAAATTGATTGCTTCTTTTTTCTTTTTTTTTATATATTTATTTTTTTGTTGTACTTTCACAGGCATAATAAGCAGAATAAGATTGCTCAAAACTAAATGAGTAATGAAATTTTATTTTAATCATCAGATGTAGAGCAAAAATTTCTAAGAATTCTGTCATTGGCATTTTGTTGATTTTGTTGGTGGATAATCCTTTCCCTTCAAAATATTTTCCATGACTGTTCTTGTTTCTGAATTTTTTCTAGGTTTTCTTTACCTGATAGTGATATTGGAATTTAGTCTGTATACCTTCAAATGGTGTCTTCGTAAATGCTTCTGTTAGAATATCGAGATCTTTGTGGATTGGCATGCAAATGTGTGCAGGACCTGCTAATTTTTTATGGAAAATGCTGAGATTTAGTTTTACTTTGATGTTATAACTTAAGGTACACTTTGCAGGGAGCTGTTGGGCTGAGGATGAGAGTGTATGGTCGGGTGATGTGCTTTGTGAATTGTCATTTTGCTGCGCACTTAGAGGCTGTTAACCGTCGAAATGCTGATTTCGATCATGTCTATCGAACAATGTTTTTCAGTAGGCCATCCAGTATTTTAAATGCTGCTTCTGGTATGGTGCTGCATTTAGTCTTATGTTGCTTGCTTGCCTGCTCAATGTTATTATTATCACTTCTTTATGGTTCGAGCTTGCCATTGGTCCTTTGTATTGCAGTGGGTGTCTCATCTGCAGTTCAAGTGCTTCGCACTACAAATGTACGTAAACACTTTGCTGATATTGCTGCTACTTTGCTTCTTGATTTTTCTGTTGGAGCTGTTACTTGTACAAGTAAGCCTCTTTTCCTAGCTTTCAGTGCCTCAGAATAATGTATTTTCATGCTTGTACAGGCTGTGAGTGTTAATCCGGTGGAAGTTGTTCCTGAGCTTTCTGAAGCAGACATGGTTGTGTTTCTGGGAGACTTCAACTATCGGCTGGATGGCATATCCTATGACGAAGCAAGAGATTTTGTTTCGCAAAGATGCTTTGATTGGCTTAGAGAAAGAGATCAGTTGCGAGCAGAAATGAAAGCAGGCAATGTCTTCCAAGGAATGCGGGAAGCTGTTATCAGGTTTCCTCCAACATACAAATTTGAAAAACACCAACCTGGTTTGGCAGGTATTTAAAAAAAAAAAATCCTATCTTAACCTTTAATGTTCCATGGGACATTTTGAGTTTCAAAATCATATTGGAATTGGTTATATTGCTCAGGGTATGACTCTGGAGAGAAGAAACGGATTCCTGCCTGGTGTGACAGAATTTTGTTTCGTGATAGCCGTTCAGCTTCAGTGTCTACCTGCAGCTTAGACTGCCCGGTAGTTGCATCTGTGTTGCAGTAAGTTACTTAAAAGCTTCCTTTCAATGCTCTATGTGCTATACATAAAGTTTATCACAAGTTTTCTCAGGCCTGCGGAGTCTTCAAAATTCAATGTTATCGTACTAAAACTGGACCTACTACTTGGTCCGTCTTTAACTAATAAGTTCTTCCTCTTTAATCAACTGTGTTCACATTGTTTGAAGAACTTCCCCTCATGATAGGAACAATGTGCTTCTCTTTATTTTCATGCATAAACCATATTGTTTCCTGTCTTCTTGAATAGTGACTGTCTTACCTTGTGATTAAAATATGCTATTTCTAGCAAAGACATGCAAAGTAGGTAACGTACCACTTTCCTCCCCTCCTTCTGGGAGTTTGAGAAAATTGTTAGATGAGACGCAATTTGTTTTAATCATCTTTGCCTGCCCATTCACAAAGAACATAAGTATATTATCTTCAGTTAGCAAACTATGTCATTTTGCAAGAGTTTTGAGTTTTCTAGGGACTAAAACTAAATAACCTTGACTTAAATCATCATCTCCCTAGCAATGGCTGTGAGTATGTATCTCCTTTTTCTTCATTAGAGTCCATCAGTTTTATTTCTTTTTACATCTTTTTTTTTCTCCACCCATAACCACCCTCCTTCCTAGCCTTATATGCATTTTCAGTATGTTAGGATTGTTCTTTCGTGCTGCTTTTGATAAGGCTACACATCTTTGACAGCTATGAAGCTTGCATGGATGTAACCGACAGTGATCACAAGCCTGTCCGTTGCATTTTTAATGTGGAGGTAGCTCGAGTTGATGAGACGGTAAGAAGGCAAGAGTTTGGAGAGATCATCAGATCAAATGAGAAAGTAAAGCATCTGCTTGAAGAACAAGCCAAAGTTCCAGAAGCAATTGTCAGCACCAATAACATAATCCTTCAGAACCAGGATACGTCCATCTTGCGCATCACAAATAAATGCAGAAAAGACAAAG
Source organism: Salvia miltiorrhiza (assembly GCF_028751815.1). Lineage (NCBI taxonomy): Eukaryota > Viridiplantae > Streptophyta > Magnoliopsida > Lamiales > Lamiaceae > Salvia > Salvia miltiorrhiza. The sequence continues at coordinate 22,384,425 of NC_080394.1, read as the reverse complement.
CTATTTATGAAATAAGTTGTGAAGGGCTATCTACAATTGACAAAGACGGACACGCATCTGATCATCGCCCAAGAGGTTCTTTTGGCTTCCCCAGGTGGCTTCAGGTAATACTCCTGTTATTTGATTCCTCTTTCTCAAGCATGAAATATATACTCCTTGGTTTGTATTAGTGGGATATGACATGCAAACAGGCAAAGACTTGTTACTCCGTAACTAATTGGTTGGGATGGAATACTTAACTATGTTCTTGAGTTAGATAGCATTAACATGGTTTGGAATTTGAAATAGGTGAATCCTGCTTGTGGAATTATCCAAGGAGACCAGACTGCTGAAATAGCAATCAGACACGAAGAATTCCAAACATTGGAAGAATTTGTGGATGGTGTCCCACAAAATTTTTGGTGTGAAGATGCGAGGGATAAGGAAGCTATGCTACTAATAAAAGTGGGTGGTAGCTGCACAACAAAGGCCAAATGTCACCGTATCCGTGTGCGTTACAGCATTACTGGCAAGCGTACACCTATGAACCGCAAGGCCAACAACCCCATTCCCTCCCAAACAAATCTCCTCCGTTCTGATTTCAAGATAAGTGGTTCATGCGATGTGGTTCACCAGCTACGGAATCTAAACACTCCTTGATTTTAATCATACTCTACCATTGTGCGCGACAACAGATTTATCCGCTCATTATGGCAAATCTTATGCCATCAAAGGGCGACGGCCCAGGGCCCCAAAAAATTTAGGGCCCAATTTTTTAATATATAGGCTTTATGTATACTAAAAAATATTAGATAACATAATTTATTGTCAAAAATTCAAAGTTCAATTTAAAATGAATTTCAAATTAATTTGATGATAATTTTGTGGGCCCAAAATTTTAAATATATTTCATTAATTATAGACTTTATATATACTAAAAAAAATATTAGGCAATATAACTTATTGTCAAATTTATATTATATTAAAACTTCAAAGTTCAAATCGAAATATAAAATTATGCTGATAATGTCAGTTCTTGACTTACTGTTCTAAAATGAGCTTCTTAAATTTAAAGTTGTTGAAAACGTATTTGAGATTGTCAATGTACCTAGAAAGATTGAATGATTTGACAATATCTATATACATATATAAAAGCTCAATCACTTTCAAAAATAGTAAGTTAGTTTTCCTACCAAAAATCATCTTACTATTTTTAAAAATAATTTTTTCTTTCTATTTTTTTTTATCAATCTACTCTAGATAATAATAATAATAATAATAATAATAATAATAATAATAATAATAATAATAATAATAATAATAATAATAATAATAATAATAATAATAATAATAATATAATATTCATACAAAAACGTACTAAAATTTTAATAAATGTAAATCATATTAGAAATTCTATTTTTAAGTTATATAAAATAGAAATTTGTATATATAAATCACCTTACTATTTTTAAGTTATATGTAAATCACCTTAATAAATGTAAATCATATTAGAAATTTGTATGTAAAATTATTTATCTACAAATTTATATTTTAAGCTAAAGAGTTCTAAAATGAAAAAATATAAGTTTAATCTTAGTAACTGCATTAAATTGTTATAATAAAAAATTTAAATATAAAAATAATACTACTATATAGTAAAAATATAAAAAAACAGAATAAAATATACAATGTTATGATTCTTGATCATGACAAATTTTAAATTTCATCTTTGCTAGGTTGTATTTGTTAATTTTATCAAAATACAAATTTTAAAATTAAACTATATATTCATTATATATATATATATATATGCTATTAGTACTGTGTATATTTCAGTAGAAATTTTGTATAAGTTATTTTAATATAATGTGTATATATTATATCATCTTTAATTTTGTCATGTATGAACGAAATTAAAATCCAGGGCAAATTTCAGAATGAGCTAAAGTTTATGTATTTATATTGTAACTTTATATAGTTGAAAAAAATAGCAAAATTAACTAATACATATATAAAAGCTCAATCACTTTCAAAAATAGTAAGTTAGTTTTCCTACCAAAAATCATCTTACTATTTTTAAAAATAATTTTTTCTTTCTATTTTTTTTTTATCAATCTACTCTAGATAATAATAATAATAATAATAATAATAATAATAATAATAATAATAATAATAATAATAATAATAATAATAATAATAATATAATATTCATACAAAAACGTACTAAAATTTTAATAAATGTAAATCATATTAGAAATTCTATTTTTAAGTTATATAAAATAGAAATTTGTATATATAAATCACCTTACTATTTTTAAGTTATATGTAAATCACCTTAATAAATGTAAATCATATTAGAAATTTGTATGTAAAATTATTTATCTACAAATTTATATTTTAAGCTAAAGAGTTCTAAAATGAAAAAATATAAGTTTAATCTTAGTAACTGCATTAAATTGTTATAATAAAAAATTTAAATATAAAAATAATACTACTATATAGTAAAATATAAAAAAACAGAATAAAATATACAATGTTATGATTCTTGATCATGACAAATTTTAAATTTCATCTTTGCTAGGTTGTATTTGTTAATTTTATCAAAATACAAATTTTAAAATTAAACTATATATTCATTATATATATATATATATATGCTATTAGTACTGTGTATATTTCAGTAGAAATTTTGTATAAGTTATTTTAATATAATGTGTATATATTATATCATCTTTAATTTTGTCATGTATGAACGAAATTAAAATCCAGGGCAAATTTCAGAATGAGCTAAAGTTTATGTATTTATATTGTAACTTTATATAGTTGAAAAAAATAGCAAAATTAACTAATAGTTTGTGAATTTACAGTCGCCTCAAAAAATATATATTATGAAATACAAATAAGTAAAAAGTAATTAAAAGTTCCAAAAATCCTTTCAAAACTAATAGAAAAATTGAAAGAAAAATATCTAGATATTTAGGTGGAAATTTTTTAAATAGATAATAATAATCATTAGTTAAAAAGGTTTTGTCAATATCTTGATCATTCATTTTATATCCTCCAATTATAAGATGGTTTTATCTTCATTTTAATGCTATTATCTTTATTAGAGCTATTTTATATAATAATATAAGTAACTTATAGAATTTTATTTTCTAAATATAATATTCTAAAAAATATAATTTTTTTTACCGTGCATCGCAAGGGAGTAATACTAGTTATGTATAGAAAAAGATAGTAAGAGATTTTAGATAACATGCAACTAAAAATGCTAGATAAAGTCATTTTTTATAAGTAATGAAAAATTTTATTTTTCAATATGTTGAGGGCCCATTTTTATAATTTCACGCAGGGCCTCATTTTTCTTAGGACCGGCCCGGCGAGCAATGTAGGGGGCCATCAAGAGAGCTTGTAGGTGTACATACGATCTTCCCTTCCCTAGCCACTCTGATAATCAGAAGCCTCAGTCTTCCAAGTCATCTGCATGAGTTGGCCGGTTTCTATGGAGAAACAAAGACGTACATATTCTGTTGCAGCGGAAGCATTTCAGGTGGTCTGCAAACTGTTTTCAGTTATATGAGTCTTCACTGTGATTAACTGTTTTTTTGGAGATGATTGTGTGGTAAAAGTTTGTATAGTATTTTATCAAATAAGCAAATATTTAGTGAGAGAGAATTCTTTTAGTTGTTTCTCTGCCATCATGTTTTTAGTGTGAATTTATTCTTAAACCAACATGAGACTTGTTGGCTTCATCTTGTATTATACACAACATTTGAGTGCTTCTGATTTTTGAAAGGGAAATTGAGATAATCTGCCAATTATCAATTTTCTTTTTCTCACCATTAATAGGATATTTTAGTAAATCATAATTCATTTAAATGTAAATTTACATATTTAGCTTCGGACGATTTTTTTGGAATTAATTTCAAAATGTCTATTTCCTTTATAATTAAAGATTTTTTCCTTATATATTTTTTAAACAAATTATTCTATGTTCGATTAATTAATTATTACCTAATATGCATTGATTTATATTTTGATATGTTGACTTCATTTTATTTAAATAGTGAATATATATATAGGAATGGGATCATATAGATCCCAATGCTTATAATAGATCCCTAGATCCAAATCTTGACCACACATTTATGACATGTGGCGCATCAAGATGGTGACACGTGGCAAGGATTCCAAGGCAAAATCTGGAGGGGTAAAATTGGAATGTAATTTTCGGATTTAATAATTAAAAAAAATATATTTTTTTTATATTTTCTCAAAATAGATATATTTTAGATGCATATAGTTTCAGACAAAGATGCATAAAGTTTTCACATGAAATGCATAACTTTGAACAGAAAAATGCATTTAATTTTTCCAGTTTTGGTATTTTCACCACCCCACCCCATACCACCCCCAATCCAGCCCACACCACCCCCCAACCCTCCCCATTACCACCCCCAAAAATATGCATGTTTCACATGCATATAAAATCAAACAAAAATGCATAAAGTTTTCACATAAAAATGCATTAAATTATACAAAAAATGCATTTCATTTTAATAAATCTGGTAGTTTCGCCACCCCACCCCTGCCCCTGCCCCTACCCCCCACCCCACCCACCCCCGCCCCCCATCCCCAACCCCCCCCCCCCCCCCCCAAATTTTTTTTTTTTTCAAAAACTGATTTTCTAATTGCTGGCCCACCCCCACCCCCCACCGACCCACCCCCCACCCCCCACCAAAAAAAAATTATTTTTTAATTTTTTTAAAAATTGATTTTAAAAAAAAAAAAATTGGGGGGTGGGGGGGTCAGTGGTCAGAAAATCAGTTTTTGAGAAAATAAAAAAAAATTTGGGTGGGGGGGAGGGTGGGTGGGGGGTGGGGGTAGGGGTGGGTCAATGGTCAGAAAATCAGTTTTTAAAAAAATAAAAAAATAAAAAAATTTGGGGGGGTGGGGGGTGGGGGGGTAGGGGGTGGGTGGGGGTGGGGTTCTGGGGTGTGGGGGGTGGGGTGAAATCTTATGCATATTTATATGAAACTTTATGCATTTTTATATGAAAGTTCATGCATTCTCGTATGAAACTTTATGCATCTAAAATATACCTATTTTGAGAAAATATAATTTTTTTTTTTTGAATTTCGAAAATTACATTCCAATTTTACCCCTCTCCAAATTTTGCCTTGAAATGTCTTGCCACGTGTCACAATCTTGATGCGCCACATGTCATAAATGTGTGGTCTAGATTTGGATCTACGGATCTATTATAAGCATAGGGATCCACCGGAACCCAACCCTATATATATATATATATATATATATATATATATATATATATATATATTGTATCTTAAAATAGTTTCATATTTATCCATGTAATGATATTTAATAAATATTTTAATTCTTATTTACTAATGTAATTTATCATATAATAGTTTTTTCAGATAAAAAATATTTTTTAATTTTAATTTAAAACTTGCATAACACTATTCAAGTAATTTAATTAGACAACAAGCACATATAATTTGACATATATAATTATTTATTTATTTCAGTTTAATAGAATATAACAAGTTAGATGGCAAAGACTTAGGCGAATAGTTAATAGGTCTTAGGTCAATTCCTTTAAGATGCAATATTTTCTTTATTTTTATTTTCATTTCAACAGCCTTCAAATTATTTTATTAAGAGCATCTCCAATGCTTGTTGCTTAGAGGGGTGTCTTAGGAGTGGGCCCCACCTAAGACACACTCCTCTCCAATGCATTGTGTCTTAGGTGGGTGTTTAGATCCTCATTTCCACAAAATTCATATTTGTACACTTTTATTTTTAAAATTTAAATTTTATTAAAATTAAAATTCTACATTACAATAATTTAAATAAAATTAAAAACATAATTAAAATACGATAATAAAATTAAAAATAACATAATTTCCTAATTTAAATAAGCTCTCGACGCTTGAGCACTTCTTGGACTAGGTGGTTGTGCAAGGCCAATTGTGCATCCGTCATACCCGTCGTGTCCTTGTTCAAAAGCTTCATATCCATCTCCTCCCGTTTCATCTCGGCTTGCATTTTTTTGACCTCGGCGATTTCCCCCGTTTTGAGAGCATGCTCCCTCATGCTTTCGGCCACCTTCTCGAGGGCGTCGGAGAACGCCGGTCCTCCTCCCGAAGACCCTTCTCCCTTCTTCGCCTTGCCCTTGTCTTGCTTTGCCGCTTTTTGGCCTTGGGGTCTCGCCGTGACACTCGGCTCCGAAGAAGTAGTGGTTGCTCCACCATCGGAGCCCTTCGACTTTTTGGCGGAGTGGACATCCCCGGCTTGCGACGTGAATCTTTTGCATTCACGAAGCACTTTCCAAGCTTTGACGTAGGAGAATTGCTTCTTGAAATTTGCCTCGAACATCGTCTGGGCTTGTTGGAAGATTTGATCGTCGCTCATACCACTCCCCCAATTGTCCTTGCAAGTGTTGTAGAAGCCCTCGAAGAATTTTGTCTCATTTTGGACACGGGCGAAGTGGGACTTGAGATGGTCCGGCTTTCGCGGCGGCGCTCCCGACGTATTGAGCGCGTTGAACTTCTCGGCGATTGCTCCCCAATATTGGAGCAACTTTTGGGAGGTCCCCAAAACAGGATTGTGGGTTGCCTCCGCCCACAATATTACCACGAGCTCGGACTCCTCGCTAGAATATGCAGCGCGGGTGCCCTTGGCTTTCGGCTTCACCTCCTCCGGCTCTTCTTGAACGTTGGCGTTCGCCGCCGGCGTAGGAACATTTCCCGTAGCCAAGACATTGGAGGCTTGTGAAAATGGAGCAAACCCCATCATTGGAAGCCTTGTTCCGCCTTGTTGCTCGAGGTATTCATCGAATTCACGATCCATCTTTGGAAATGTAGAAGAGAGAATTGTTGTTGGGAGAGAATTGTAGTTGAAGATGTTGGTGAATTTTAGAAAGAGTGGAAGAGTGGTATTTATAGAAGGGGAAAAAAAATCAAAATAGCCGTTGAAATCAACGGTCGATTTTAAAAAAAAATAGCAAACGGTCGAATTTTACAAAAAATTAACGATTTTTGATTTTTTTTTTTAAATTGGGCGCGTCCTTCGGATGCGCCATACGCCTTCAGCGTTCGCCCCGGGTCCAGCCTTTGACCTCGCCTCGCACCTGGCCGGGTCTCCAGCGCACGGCCCTCTCCTTCGCCCCGGATCGACGCCTCGCTCGACCTCCGCGCTGGAGGTGCTCTAAATGTTTTGTTTGATGGAGGACTTAAATATTATTTCCTTCGTCCCATTGATAATGACTCACTTTCTTTTTTAGTCTGTCCCATTAATAATGGTCTATTCCATAAAAGAAAATCACATTCTCTCACAAAAAGTTATGGGCTCCGCCACTTTATATCACTTTACATTTAATCACTCTTCTACTTAATAACCGTGCCGAAAAGTAATGAGTCATTATCAATGGGACGGAGGGAGTATATATTTTTTCCGTTCATGATAAACTTCCTACTTTTTCTTTTTTGACATCCAAAAAAAATTGTCTTATTCTATTTTTGAATTATTTCCCACCACTTATAATATCTCATTTACCCTTATTTTTCATATTTTCACCATTCACAATAAATTATAACAATTTTTCACAACTCTCATTACACTCAACAAACTTATCTTAAAACTCGTGCTACTCCCTCATAGGAAGTTTTATCATAGACGGGGGGAGTATATTGGTTCAAATTATTTTTTTACTATTCAATTATAATTTACTAATTGTTTGTTGTTATTTTACTAGAAATAATCTAACAAAGAACCTCAAATGTGTGACGCTCTTTTTAGTTCTATATCTATTCATATTGAAATTCTAGTATTGGAATTAAATTTTTCCTAATATGTAGTGTTGCTATTCCACTACAGTATAATTTATGTAATTATCGAACAATGCAGCTAATGTACAAGACTCTTCATAGTGTTAATAGGGTGTAAATGAACTAAGTTATTCGTGAGTTAAGTTCGGCTCTATAAAAATTTGTTCGAACTCGTTTAATGAAGTTCATTGGCTAAACAAGCCAAGCTAGAACAATGCCATTAGGGCTGGCAAATCGTGCGGGTCGGATCGCTATCGGGTCGACCTGATATCAACTCGACCTGATAAGGCCAAACCCGAACCCGACCTGATAAGGGAATGCTAGAACCCAACCCGAACCCAACCTGATACACCTAAACCCGAACCCGACACGAACCCGATAACAACACGATTTGAATCGGGTTGACACGACCCGATAGCGACACGATCTGATTACGACCTGATAACAACCCGATTTGAATTGGGTTGACACAACACGATAGCGACACGATCTGATTACGACCTGATAACAACACAAATTTGATTTGATTCATTCACATGAATAATAATATAAAAAAAAATACAAAATTCATCACATATGCTCAACAATCAACATATCCAATAAATCAACAATTCAACATATGCCAAACTAAAAATCCAATCAATATAAAGCATTAAACCAATAAGCTTAACAAAATATAATAAGCTCAAATGAAAATGACAATGCATCAACCAAGAGTCGTCAATCCCTAACATAACTACAACATAATCCAAGTGAGCTTAACAAATCAAAACATAACTAGACTAAGTGACACAGCCTTCATGCAACAGCAATAGTGGAGACCGAAGAAGATTCGGTTTGAGGTTCATCATCGCCATGTAGAAAGTCTTCGGCTAACTTAGATGCTGGTACTTCGCTTTTGAAGGCTTTGAACGAAAAAAAATATGAATTAATATTAAATATATATCAATAATATAAAATGTTAACATTAATAACACAAAAAACTCATACTTTTTTCTCCAAACAACCAATCTCTAGTGCAAATAATTGATTGAAATTTGAAATGAATGAAACCTTAAGGCCTAAACTAAGAAATCGAAAATTTAAAAATTAAAATAAATATTTAATAAAAATAATAATATCACTATCGGGTTACCTGAATCCGACCCGAACCCAACCCAACCCGACCCGAAATTATCAGGTCCTTATCAGGTCGACCCGATAAGGACCCGAACCTTATCGTGCGTGTTACTAACCCATTAATTTCGTGCGGTTTCGTGTCGTGTCGAAAATTGCCAGCCCTAAATGCCATCATACAAATATAAATTAAAAGATAAATATAAAAGCATGTAGCTGGAAACTTGAGTATTGACCGTAGAACAACGAAAGGTAAAAGATATAGTATTTCTTATAAAATCAATATCGTGTTATCTTTACAATGGGAGTGGACTAGAGATGGCAATGGATCCGAGACCCGGTCCAGATCCGCGGATCCAGACCCTGTTTTTCGGATTTGGACCTTGCAAAATTTGGACCCGACGGATCTGGACCGGATCTGGACCACTCTCTAAAATATCGGATCCGGATCTAGAGTAGATGTTAGAAAACCCAGATCCGGTCCAGATCCGGTCCAGATCCGGATCTGGACCCGGTTATATTTAAATATATAATGTTTGTATATATACACATCTACTGCTGCTGAATTGTGAGTTGTTGATTTTAATAATATATGCTAATTAGGAAAAATGAGATTCTAAAGTTGTGAAGTTGAATTGTGTTTTAGCTATTAATTATGCATAAAGATATGAGAGTTAGATACAATATGGGGCATATTGCATTATTCGCATTATATTAGGAGTATTATGTTATTTCTTATTTTGGATTGTTTGGTTTTAAATGAATTAGGGTGTTCTTATTATTTGGGATTGCTTAGTTTTAAATGGATTATGGTGTATTTTTTGTTTAAATGATTGTTGAAACTTTAGGCAATTGTTATGATTTTTATTTTAATGTTTAATTAGCTTAGAATTTATTTTAGAAAATAAAATGATATGGATCTGGGTCTGGACCCGAGACCCTGTGGATCTTATGGATCTGGGTCTGGATCCCATTTTTTTGGATCCAATGGATCTGGATCGGATCTGGATCTAAGTAAAAAAACATGGATCTGGATCTGGACCAAGCAGGATCCGGTCCAAATCCGGCCCATTGCCATCCCTAGAGTGGACTACCTATATATGGGTAAAAAGGTAAAATACTCATATCCTACGTACAATCACAATGTAACCGAATCCATCCATACTTTTATCCATACACACATAATCACCGTTATATGTGATTTGTTGTTGTTGTTGGTTTTTTTTTTTCTTTCTTTTTTTATAGAAATCTCTAAAGTTCCTTTGAGAAACTTGTGCATGGAAGAGAAGTGGTTGTTTAGATATTTGATTTCACTTAAAAATTCTAAATCTCTAAATTCTCCAATCTAGCATATTTGTATTGTAGTTGATTTCACTCAAAAGTTCGCACACTGTCGCCAGTGTTGCATTTCTTGCTTGATTGTCTTGAAACTTCATCACCTTTCTGACTTTGGCATATGCTACTTTCTGATGCATCATTCCAAAAAAATTCTAACATGATAATCATTATCTACGCCCCCACATGCAAAGTTATCCTCTTGTTCTAACTTATTAACTGCATCAAGAATGTCCTCGCCACTCTCTCCAATGCCTCTGTCTTCACCAAAAAATTCCTTCAATTCATCCATACATACTCAAATTCAACATTACAGAACACATAGAACACAACTATAATTCAACAAAAGACATTGCTAGCTCGTTGTCTCAATCGATCATGTGAGCCCCATTCAAATTGAAGCCAACTCCACTTCGACTTAGCATTTGGGTATTCTTCTTCCAAGAACTAATCTTTAAGTATGGAGCATTCCTTTTAGGTCCGTTCCAAGAAATTCTTTTATTACGGCGTCTTCTAACTTTGTTCAAATAGCCAGTTCTAAACCTGTTGTCGGATTTCCACCCTGGGCAACAAGTTCTTTTAAAGATGCGAAAAGAATCTCCTCCTCCTTTTGCAACCAGTTCTAAACCTGTTGTCGGATTTAATTTCACCCTGGGCAACAAGTTCTTTTAAAGATGCGAAAAGAATCTCCTCCTCCTTTTGCAACCAACTACGTCTTGTCTTATCCGTTTTGTTAACATTATCATGCCCCATATTGGTGCTAGCTATTTCCATATATCACAAAAAAAATCAAAATTAACCATAATATTATGTTGCAAACACAAGTTGTATAAGAGGAAATGCAACATAAATCATCTATTTGTTATTTCACATCATATAACTTTAATCGACAATGAACATTGTGTGAAATCCATATAGGATGACTCTATAAAGTGTTAACAATCGAGCTCACGCTAAGTAACAGCAGACATAAGTTCTTTTCAAACTACATGTATTCTACAAGTATCCTGACATTGACTTGCTCTAGAGATGCAAATCCAAATATGAACTCATTTCAAACACAATTAATAATAGCAGAAAATTTGTATTTTTTGTTTTTTTGGCAAAAATGCCAAAAACAATGTAATAAGTTACCAAAACATTTCCAGTAAAAGTGCCCAATTTTAGCCACAAAAAACCATAATCTTGTATCGGAAGAACCCTAATCTCGTATAGTAACATTAACCTTGTTACTCGAATTATTGGTTGGAATTAAAGCATAGAAACATTAGCCTTGTTGCGTAGAACTCATTTCGAACGATAGTAGCAACAAAGACGATATTCAATTTCAGCTAGCGAATGCGTTTCGTTCTTCACTCTGCTCTATTTAACGTATCCTACATTTTCTGATCAAAGTCTTGTAGAAAGGATATAAGTGGCCTTTTTAGTTCTTAGTAAGGATGTTTATGTAATTCACTATTTTAATCTCAATGAAAAACTTGTGCACCAAACAAGTATTTTATTTAACACATATAAATACATACTAATCTCACATTATTCACACTATATATCATGGATTTAATTAGGGGTGTAATCGAGCCGAGTCGAGCCGAATAGTGTCTTGCTCAAGCTTGGCTCGTTTAGCTAATCGAGTTGTTTGCTTAATTATCGATCGAGCTTTAAACGAGTCGAATACAATGTCAAGCCTAATCGAGCTTTTTAAATTTAAATTTTTATTTAAAATTTTAGTTATTTTCTTAATACATAAATTATTTTTCAAATATATAAGTTATTTTATTCACAAAAATATAATATATTTACTATTTTCTTGTAAATAAATGATGTTAATTAGATAGTTAATCCAAATATTACTAATTATTGTATAAAATATAGTAAGACATTTAATGAATAATCTTATATTTTTAAGATAAATCACTTAACAAGCTTGTTCACGAACTAACGAGCCGAGTATCGTCGTGCTCAAGTTCGGCTTATTTAGCTAAACGACCTGTTCATTAAGTTACCGATTAAATTATCGTATCGTACGTCGAATAGTTCACGAGTAGTTTGGCTCATTTAGAACCCTAGATTTAATTTAACTAAGCATACCTATATCAAACAAGTGCTAAGAGTATAATCTATACTCTAATAAAAAGTCTCTCTCTCTCTAGCTCTCTAGCTCTCTCTCTCTAAATCTCTTGTAGTAGGTGAAATGAAAGGCTCTGATGATAGGGTCGTAGCGATTGATTGAGTTGAAGAGCTAGCTACCAACTTAACTACTGCTCAACTCAAGAAACACTTGTTTCAGTCTTGCGTGAATAATATAGGTGAATTCATCTTTGAGCAAGAAAAGGGGGCAAGGAATGGATGAAGTTGTGGGGAAAATAGTTGACAACAAACAGATTATATTTAAGGGATACATAGAAGGAGTTCCGAAGGAATCAGACATGGAGCTAAGATTGGGTAACAAGATTAAGCTTGAAGCTCCAAAAGGGTCTGCTGCATTCTTGGTCAAGAATCTTTATCTCTCTTGTGATCCATATATGCGAACCCGAATGCGGGATTTTCATGCCTCCTATATCCCACCTTTTCTCCCTGCTTCTGTAAGATTCTTCATTTACTTTTTTACTTTTGATTTTGTCCCCAAATAAGTGTCATCAACATTCATTTTTATTCTGAAATTCTGAAATTCCAGACAATTTTCATCTACAAATTGTTCTGTTTTTCGCTCCGAATTTGCAATAACAACACAACTGTGAGAGAAGTCATGTAGCGTGCTTGGATCTCATTGTTGGTGAGAAATCCACACTCTTTTCTTATGAAAAATTGATGTGAAGTTTCGAGTTGTTCAACACAAACATAGGTTTCAACAACATTAGATGTTGCCAAGGCCTAACTGCTGCGCCTAAATCATGTAGGAATTAGGAGAAAGGTTGGCTTTGTACTTCCTTAAATTTTGTCAATTTTTAAGCGCAAATAGTATAATTTTACATCCCAACTTTTGAACTTGATATTTACAGTGTAATGAAAATACGCGCAAAGGATGTTTTCATTTTGATACTTGTACTAAATATTGTGAAGGTCGTCCAAGGATTTGGAGTGTTCAAGGTGATCGACTCTGATAACCCGAACTTGAAGCCCGGTGACATAGTTTCAGGTTTCACGGGATGGGAAGAGTACAGCTTGCTTCACGACACCGAGCAGTTGAGGAAAGTTGAAGCAGACAACGACATACCACTTTCCTATTACATCGGCCTCCTAGGTTTCTACAAACCCCTTGTGCCACTTTGAGTTTTCATCTTTTTCGTGTTTGATGAGGAAGTTGGTGCAGGCATGCCAGGTTTTACAGCTTATGCTGGATTCTACGAGGTTTGTGCCCCAAAGAGGAATGAGCGCGTGTTTGTCTCTGCTGCCTCCGGAGCTGTCGGGCAGCTGGTTGGCCAGCTTGCTAAGTTACACGGATGCTATGTCGTTGGAAGCGCTGGGAGTAACCAGAAAGTATGCTGCTTTCGCACATTCAATCTTCCTTCTCTGTTTTGTGCATAATATTGATGATGTTTTGTGTATGATATTAGGTTGATCTTCTCAAGAATAAGCTTGGATTTGATGAAGCTTTCAACTATAAAGAAGAGCCGGATCTTGATGCAGCTCTCAAAAAGTAAGTTTGTCTTAAGTTGTTAAGGTTGGTTTGGGATGTTGTAAGTTAATGTACGTCGCAGATACTTCCCAGAAGGCATCGACATATACTTTGAGAACGTCGGGGGAAGCATGCTGGACGCTGTGCTGCTCAACATGAGGATTCATGGCAGAATAGCTGTGTGCGGAATGGTGTCCCAGACAGGGATCGGGGCACCTGATCAGCAAGGGATTCGAAACCTGCTGAGCATCGTCCCAAAGCGCGTAAAAATGCAGGGATTTCTGCAAAGCGACTACCTGCATTTGTTTGGGAGGTTCGTGGAAGAAGTTGGGAGTCTGTACAAGGAGGGGAAGATAACATACTTGGAAGATATGAATGAAGGGTTGGAGAGTGGGCCCGCTGCCTTTGCCGGACTCTTTACCGGCAAAAATGTAGGCAAGCAGGTTATCTGTGTATCCCGTGCCTGAGAAGAACTCACCAAATTTCCAACAACCATGTTGGATTCTGTTTTCTTTTTTTCTTCTATATTTCTTTGATAAGACAAATAGTTAAATGGATGTGTTTGGTTCTTACTATGTGGTTATACTTGTTGGTACTTGCTACTATGGCAGCATCTCTTTTTTCTTATATATCGTGATTCATTATATGAACTGAAAAAAGATATAATGTGCATGTGTTAGCTAGGGATAAAGTGATTAATGTCTCAGATTCTCTCCATCGTTTAATGTCATGCGTGATAAGCAATAAAACAATAGTCTCATTCTGATCGGTTCCATTGCATAAGGTTTTTTTACTAGCATAAATAAATTTGGACAAGAGACAGAAAGAAGCGACCAACCAGAGACAATGGGTGTTTTTTGGTATACTACGAGGGAATGGAGTATCCTCTTAGGTATCTTGAATCCACGCCTGACTCCCGCAACAACGCCACCCTCCCGGTCCGTGCCACCTTGATGAACGATGAACGGGAAAAGGGTCAAAAGGGCAGCAAAATTGAATTTTATGTAAGAAAAGGCAACGAAAATGAACACAATGTGGCCACACTAACATATGCCAAATATATGGAGTTTTCCCAAAACCCAATTCTCAGATCAAATTCAGCAGTGTAACGGTGTTTTGAACTTTTTTCGAGTATCAATATGTTCGTTATCCAATACAACTTCACATGTTTGGTAGAAGCATGATGTTTCTAGATTAAATATTTTGAAAACTGCAAGTGAAATCAAAATAGGATGTGATTTAGGCAAACTCACCTCACAAATACCATAAGGCTCCAATAGTCTCTGGAGTGCGAGCATTTTATTGAAATCTCCGGTCACCTTGAAGAAAAGATTACGAATCAGTAACGGAGTGAATATGACTTCAGGGAGAATAAAATAGGTAGACGGCGTTACAAGAGAAGAATGAATACTTCTTGAATGATAGTGATATAGGTATAGAAACCAGAGCTGGCTTCCATACTGGGATTAACATACTTCAGTGCTTTAGGGTAAATATCACTTTTAACCCCAAAGAATGATGGACTTTGTTTGAAAATATAGAACGGGTCTACTTTTTCAGATCCGAAGAAGAGTCATGTTGGCAATCGGAAATATGCAGTATTTTCGAGTATAATTTCCAGGCATGGTTTCCAGTTGCCAACATTACTTTTCGGCACCAGAAAAGTGAGCCCGTCCTAGATTTAAAAATGAAGTCGATTTAGTTGGTCCTTCATCTATCATTATTGAAATATGAGATATTTCTAAGAAAATGTGCATACTTTGGGTTAAGAAATGATATTTACCCTATTCATTATGCATCAAGAATCAAATGACAACGTACTCGTGTGAGTTTTTTCCAAGATTAGAAATGCAAACATAGTTTATTCATTCGTATTTATTCATTCTAGTAGGTTCTTGGTATAGTTGTATATCAAATAAAATCATGAAGGTGCTTCTTGTTATAATGGACGACGTTCGAGACTATTCAACACGTAAACTGAACAATAAAATGATGCCTTGTTCCAGTTATAGACGTCAGAATTCACGAAACTGAGTAAAGAAACAAAATGAAACTTGCTGAATGGAAACAGTGAAGTCCCAGAAAGAAAACGTACCTCTAATGTTATTGTGTGATCGGAGACATCAACAGGCTTAGCCCGGAAAATGTTGGCGATATCAAGCACATCCCTTCTTGCAGCAGCATTTGCAGCAATCTTAATAAGCATGAGTTCACGCTCAGCAAATGGCAAGTGTGTCAGAACTTGAACCTGAAGGATTCATCAATGACCTCGTGTCAGCCATCTCTCTCTCAACGAGAAGTAAAACACACCCTTCAGAGAGTCACTTGAGTTATTAAATGTCACAACTAGACTCGTGAAATTTCTGAAGTTATAGGCTGTCGAATTTGAGATTGGCTATTAATATGCAAGGTCTGAGAGCATGCTGACTTTATACAGGTCAGATTTAAGAAGTTAAAAGAAAAATCAGCAAGGTAATGTAAAATCATCAAAGAGCGCTCAACAACATTCACAGCATACAGACTACATAAGACAAGACCAGGTAACTGAAGTGAAATGTTCTTCAAAAAATCATGCAGTCATTTAGAAACTATCAATACTCGTGAATAGATAAGAAATACATTTTGAGAAAAGGCTATGTAATGACAAAAAAATTGAAAGAAAATGAAATTGGAAGCATTTTACGTCACCTCATGAACATCCATCAACTTATAGAATTGCTGAACTAATTTGCCAATACTGTCGTCTGTTCCAGGAACGACAGTTGTTATGCGCGAAATGCCTTCTGTTTCTGCAGGACCTACAGCTAGACTCTGAACAGAATTCAGATAAATAATACACGCTACAATCAGAAAGCTATTGAGAACTATCAATAAAAAAAATAAAGTATGAATCTTAATGACAGAACAGAGATCAACACATTAAACCAAGACAAGTTACCTGAACGTTGTAGCCTCTCCGGGATATGACCCCTGTCACCAAGTTCAGTACTCCAGGAGAATTGTTGACGAGCATGGACAAAGTGTGCGATTGTAGCGCACTTGACTGTTGCAGCAAGATAAGAATATACACTAATCCACACGGAAAAGAGGGCCATTTTATAGGTTACTCCTTCCTAAATCATATCTACAAAATAATTTTTCAAATACTAGTGTTCGAAGTAAAGACAAACTATCTCATGAAGTTTTCTTCAAGAGCAGAAGTTCTTACATCTTCATCATAGAGGACACCCCAGTTGGCATCAAGAACTTGATGGTAGAAGTCATCATCAGATTCCACAGGATAAACATCACCCTTCAATCAAGTAAAAATACTTAATTAACAACTAATTCATACTCCCTCCGTCCACACAAAATATTCCATTTTTGCCATTTTGGGATGTCCACAAAAATTAGTCTTTTTCCATTTTTGGAAACTTTCTATCACATGGTGGACCCCTTTCACCACTCACAAATCACAATACAATTAATTATCATTATTAACACTACTTTGTAAGGTGGGCCCCTTCTCCACTCACAATACACTCAACTATTTTTGTTAAAACTCGTGTTGTCCCCTTCTAGGACTATTTTTTGTGGACGGAGGGAGTGTTAAATAAATGAAAAAAAAACTTACTAATCAAATTTAAAATTAGCATAGGTAGAGAATGATTCATATGACAAGATAGATTAGAATCTGAAACCTATAGCTAACATGGGTTAAAAGGTTACGAGGACAAATCTAGGATTTAATCATGCTAGGTGAGCAATATATTTACTTTTTCATTTGTTCAGCAGAGTTGAATGTGTTGATAAGAAGATATACGGGCAAGTCCAAAATATTGTTTACCAGGGTGAATTACTAAATTGCGTAACGTGTATCTGAAGTCATGACAAACAGAAATATTCATATATATACTTTACAACATAGAAACAAGAAAAAGAAAAGAGATGCTTGAAACGATCGGAAATTTTTAGTGGGCAGTGTGTCTGCCCTGAACATATATAAACTTATAAAAATCTTCAGTACATGGATGATACCGATTCGTGTTAACTACCTTCGTGCCCCAGAAACGAAACAAACGTACAGACATTGATCATTTAGAAAATCAACAAGAGGAATGCAGAAAAATGCTGTTGTAGGAGGCTATAGCAGAATATGTACCCCTGAGACACCATTAACTTTGCCATTAGTGTTCTTTTCAATTACTTGCTTACTGGCATTATCTTCCTTGATGGGTATAGTTCCCTGAAGATCTGGATAAGAAGCTGCAGAGAACCTCCAAAATGGAGCTGTTTCGCCCATCCTTTCCCTTCTCAATGCAATCTGAGTGAAGTAATATAGAAAAGAAGTTACACAAAGATATACATGAAACGGTATCTATTCTGGAGCTTCAATAAGGAAAACAAAACTTAGAGCTTCAACCAGTTCATTTAACTCAGTTGAATATCCTCCTGATCTATGATCAAGATAAGCGGCAGTGCCCTTTAGCATAGTTTGCGAGACTAACATACTAGAATTACTACCTCCATATTACCCCAAAGGAAAGGACACATTCAACCATCAACAGAGAAAGGGAAGCAATATATTAGCAGTTTACAAGATCAAGAAAACAGAGATATTCTTCTCCATACAATAACATAAGTCGAGCCCAACAAACTCTGCCACATGCTCAGATTTCATCAGTAAAACAAACACAAAATATTATTACCTTTCCAGTTCGTGCTAGTTCTTTGATGCCAAACTTACTGAGATTTCTCAGGACCGCTGCCATCTTCCCAGGGTCTCCAGTGACCTGTGTATATGTAAGGAAATAAGCTCTAAGGGTCCATTTACTTTGATGGAAAAGGAGAGAATACATATATTTTCGCCCTTTTTCCACCATTTTCACATATTTATTATGATAAAAAAATTTCTCCGGGCAGAGTGGAATATTTTCTCGGGCAGCTCATTTTCACTCATTTTCTCTTCAATGTTGGATAATATTATATTCAGGTAGTGGTGTGAAAATATTTTCCAACATTTTTCAATACTTACATCTCTAGTAAACATATGATAAAACGAGAGGAAAGGTAATATTTTCTCATCTTTTCTTATCCATCCTTTTCTAATGAAAATTTTACAACCAAAGTAAACGGCACCCTAAGTGATATAAAATGACGATAGCAAAAATTCATTCAATGCCCACTTGGATTAGAGGACATCACAAAAACTAGCTAGTTTTCAATTGTAAAATTATACGAGACTCAATGATTAAAATGAGTATATACATGCACACATAAGCAACATGTGATGATGAAGCTGGAGGAACATATAACTATCGAAATTATAGACATTTCTTTAGAGGAAAATAAGGTTGGGAAATGAACTTTCCATTTAACATGGCCTGAAATTTTAATAAATCAAATTAGTTTCACACTGAGTTGCAGCACAAGAGATCTCTTCATCTTTGTCCATTATTGCATGTTCCAGAATAAGTCCACATAGGATAACTTGCAAACATCTTATTCCTTCAGCAATTAATATTCACTCACACGTCAACCATCAAGGTTTTTCTGAATAATTCTCTTGACAAGCCAAATGAAGCATATATACCATGGGAACCATAAAAAGAATCCCAACCTCCATGGTCAAAGTGTTTTCTGATGTGTCCACGATATTTCCCCTGAAGATGTCCGATAACCAGTTAATCTGAAAATCAGTGCCATAATCAAAAGAACAGCAATAGTGAGATTATCTAAATAGCTGCATTAAACTTGATGGGGGCATGGCTAATTATGGCAATGTCAGTGGGACTCCTAACAAGACCTCGGAAACTTATAAACTTAGCAGGAAAAATAAGAGCAGAAAAAACACACACTGTTTTTCCAGAGGCAGAACCATGAAAATGTAGTACTCTACTTACTACAATGTAATATCTTGAAGCGCAACCATGAGTTACTTTAACTAGAAAGAGAGAGACTCTAGTCCTTGTCAACTACAGCCTGAACTTCCAGTGTATGTTATCAGGTCAAACATGCTGCTCCTTCACTTTAAGATGTTGCAACAGTTGAATTGCACAACTGAGATAAGTGCCTGAGCTCAACTTTCTTGAGGTTAGCTTCATTACGTTTTTTTGATTCAATGTACCTCAAAAACATCCTTCGTAATGTTGCACCATTTCAGAACAGGAAGACAATTAATGCAAGATATAACTTGACATAACCTTTTGGAGAAAAACACAACTCTGTGTCATGCCATACAGGTCCCAAGCTCTACTTAGTAACTAAATGTTCACTTAAAGTTGCAAAATAGTGTGTGCATGTGTTGGTCTAGTGGTAGAGTGTTTTGCAGGTTCGAGTCCACCATCACGCTATCTTTATGATTATTAGTTCATTCAGCGAAAAGAAAAAGTTGTAAAGTAGTGTTCTCAGGCATCAAATTTTTTGCCTTTTCTGAGGAATCTCCATTTGTGAAGATACAACTTTGTGCAAAAATTAAAAGACATAATCTGCAATATAGTGAATCCTTTCTCTAATCTCCTTTCATGTTGTTTCCCTTAGTGGATGAAGTTAAAAGTCAACTCTTTTATGCATTTAAAGGAAACATCTTCATTCAGTTTAGCTGAATATATGTATTAAGGCACTTCAGGTACTGTGGTGAACTGATCACGAGCCCAAAAATCAGTATAGATGACATCTATTTAAATATATTAGGAGCACCTCTGTTACTAACTGGGAGTTTATGTTATCCAAACTTAAGTCCATGCACATCCTAAAGTTCCAAATTGCACTAAGATTTAGTCTATGAGACTAATTTACATATCCAACACCAAGTAACATAGAACTCTCGATAAGATTTATGCATAAAACTGTTAGCAAGATCATCTTTCAAGTAATGCTAAGAGATGATGATACTTAGGAAAAGTAAATAAAAAGAAAAGGGATGAAAAACTTCTCCATACTTCTCCTTTAGTATTGGAATCTGCATTGAGCTTTACCAGCATTAGTTCACGTTCCACTAGTGGTTCCTTCGACAAATCTTCCACCTGACATATGAGATGGGAAGACAATAAAGTACAGCAAAACATAAATATCTCAAAACACAAGAAAATGTACTTTTAAATTGGAGACTGGGTACAGTTAGAATCACATTTTAAAAGTCACACATAGAGACATGCCTTCAAGACATTCACAAGCTTGTTGAGTTGCTCAACAACTTGTTGCAAAATCTTTTCTGTTCCAGAGACAACTATGGTGAACAGAGCCTTGTCCTCGTTCAACCCCACAGCCAGAGACTCGATATTGTAGCCTCGACGAGCAAAGACACCAGCTATTCGATTTATCATACCACTTTCATCCCCAACAAATACTGAGATGGTGTGACGCTTTGTCCTGAAATAATTCAATTCAGTTACTATTCCAACAGTCCTTCCAAACATTCATCCACAAGAAACAGATTCCAAATAAAACAACAACTCCTCTCAAAATAACATAATAATTCCAAAATCCGACTAACATATCTAGAAAACTATAAACACAGTAATGCACTAAACTAAGGAAATCATTGCCGTAACAAATAAAGGCAAAATGTTTAAGAATTACAGTCATTCAAAACAGTCCAAAACCTACCAACAAAAAGGGGAAAAACCAAAAAAGCAGAAAAAAATTAATAGCACGACTAGAATAATTCCACTTGATACTAAACAAGCATATTAGCATAATTTTACAATTCAATACAATAAACAATCACATTAAAGCATCGCTTTCAAGCTCATTCAGTAAACTCTCGCCAACTGGTACAGTAAAAATCATTAACCTCTTTTTATCCATGCATGCTTCTACCACAGACACATAAATGCGCGTACCTGGAGGCGGCGCCGGGAAGCTGCTGCAGAGGAGGAGTAGGACGGGAGTTCTGTGCGAAGGAAATGCCAGCATCACCGTCTGAGCTACCGGCGTTAACTGCTGCATTGGCTATTCTTAATTGCTTCGGCGGCCTGAAATTAATGCTTCCGAATTGCACTGTACTGCTTGAGGTGCTGAAATGCTGCTGCTCTATCTGCGCCGCCGCGCCGGTGACTGACCACCGTGAAACCGCCTTCGTCGCCATTGTTTCCTCTCTCTCTCTCTCTCTCACAGCTGCAGTTGACAGTAAAGGAGAGAGAGTGAAAGCAGGGAGGCTAAGGCTTACAGAGAAGAATTTAAGATCACCCATAATAGCATGAAATATTCAGTGCACTTTTATAATCATGAAAAAATTGGTATAGGTTTTGCAAAATACAATATACATTTATGAAATAAGGAGACTTAAATTAGCACTTTAATTATACTACAAACTACTTCTATCCTACTAATAGTGGCAAAGTGCTTTATAGCACATAAAATAAGGAGACTTAAATTAGCACTTTAATTATACTAGTGTATCTCTCGCACTACGAACTACACATATAATATACTTACTTCGTTTATCGAAAATATAATCAAAATATCAGAAGAAAAAAAAGACAAAATAAGAAGAAAAAAAGGTTTACAGAAAAATTTAAACACGTTCGATCTTTAGATAAAAATATATAAATAAAAAGACATTTAATTTATTGAATTTATATCATTATATTTTATAAATTTGTTTATTTCAGATTCAATATATATTGTATTAAATAATTTTTCTTGATCTTTAATTTAATATACCACACAAAAATAATAAGATGTGTTTTGTGTAAAGAATACAAAAAATAAAAATTTTAAAATTGCATACTACACGTCTTTTTCAAAAATAAATATAAATGCACATTTTAAAAAAATAAAATACTATGATTAAGAAAACAATAAAATTTGAAGATCATATTATCCTAATTCATTTCATTCATGAATGAAAATTTTCATTTGACAGATCATGCTAAATCATGTAGTTCCGAATTTTAATTTAATCATGTCTTTGATTTCATTATAAGTCAGTTTTTAAATGATAGCGAACAAATTGGGTAGAAATAAATTTTATTCAGTTTTTTTCCCCATTATTTTCGGCAGTTAGTATTAGATTTAGAGTAGTGGATGTATATTTTTCTAATTCCAATTATATCCTTGCAATTGTATTAAATTAAATTTACTTTGCTTTTTATATATATAAAAATTGTTAGTTAGATTAAACATTTCTTACATTTATGATTAATTAAATTGTTGTCTTTCTAAATTTTGTCTAAAATTTTAAACTTAAGAAATTTTATTTTAATTAATTGATTTCACTTTAATTTGTAGTTAAATAAGATAATAAAAAATACGGAAGAAAATATAAAAACATCAGGCAACAAAGGTTGAAAACTGAAATGATTCAAACAAGTCTCAAATTGATTGCATGTTTCAACAATTTGAAATCAAAATTTCAAATCTCATTAAATTTAAACTCACACCAAAACTAACTCTATAAAAGTAGAATTGGAGTCAGATTATAGCAAATTAAAACTCTCATTACACAAAAAGAATTCACCAGCCTTCCACCCCAGAAAAAGACAAAAAATAGTAAACAGGAATCTCTCCACCAAGGAAATGAACAACATTATTCAATTTCTTCTTGATTCAGCTGAAGTCTCAGGCTAACGGAAAAATCTCAATTTGAAGGATCAACAATGCGGCTGAGCTGGTCGTGATTCGTGCTCAGGCTACAGAGCACGAGGATTTTGATGCACTGAATGACAAGCTAATAAATGCACCAACTTGATCTAACAGACTGACTGAAGGACAACATGCTAACCCGTGCCCAGATTCACTCATGCCACCTTAGCTCTTTGGTCAAAAGGCTCAGAGCAAAGTCAGCCCCTAAAGTGTATACTCTCCTTAATATTAAATGTCTCTGAATATGCATTAAATGTGAACAAAATCGATCATCTACCCACCGTGGACAAGCATAATGTGTCCACCACTGATGTGGCAATTTTAATTTGGAAAGAGAATTAACATATCTTACTCTAATTAAAATTATCTTACTCTAATTAAGATTGTCATATCAATGGTGGGCACATTATGTCTGCCCACGGTGGGTAGGTGATCGGTTCTGATAACTTACAATTCATACAAAAGATTCATATAGAGCTTTGAAATAAATAATCTAATTAAAATTATAAGTCATGTTTTGTCAAAAAATTCAACAATCATTAAATCCACAGCAACCATAACATTATCTAGCCGTCGCTCCAAGTCAATATTATTTATAACCTATAAGGGTGCATTCATTCTCTTTAATTGTAATTTTATCATGGAAAAAGAAGGAATAAACAAATTTTTACCCTTTAAATTCTTCCTTTATTTTCCAGAGCTTTGAAATAAATAATCTAATTAAAATTATAAGTCATGTTTTGTCAAAAATTTCAAACCATAACATTATCTAGCTGCCGCTCCAAGTCAATATTATTTATAACCTATAATGGTGTGTTCTCTTTGGTTGTAATTTTATCATGAGAAAAAAAGGAATAAACAAAATTTTACCCTTTAAATTCTTCTTTTCTTTTCTCTCATTTCCTACTTGACCCTTACTCATTCCTCATTTTCACTACAAATGCGGGATAATATTATCCGCTGTTAAATAGGAAATTTCCGTTGTTGCGATCCCGTTACTTAGCAATTTACACGGCTGCAGTCCCGTTGACAATTTACACGGTTGTGATACTGTTACTTGGCAATTTTCGCGGTTGCAATCCTGTTGATTTGTCAACTTTCAGACTTCTCACTCGAAGCTTACTCGTCGACTTCTCCTTACTTCTTCACTTCGTCTTTACAACTTTGTGAGAGGTTACAGAGAGGGGGGGGGAGTATCCAACTAAGTGAACACACCGTTAAAATGAAGAAAATATCTGAAGTTCAATGTGTTCAATGTTAGGCTTATGATGTTTACATTAAAAACACCTAGTTTTGGAACTACAAATGTATTCGCAAGTTATTCACTTGAAATTTCAATGAAGAACTAGTTCCAAATCATGATAGTTTGATGGTTTCTAAGGATGTATCCTGAACCTACACATCAACTTCATGCATGTTTTCCATTACCGCCATCACACGTCTGTTTCTTCCGATGTATATATAGATCGAAGATTCAATCTAGTTGTTGGATATAGCCTTCTTCAAATTTCAATATGTTGTTCTCTTTGAATTCTTCCTGTTGTAGCAATGAATGACTGAATTGAAAGATCTGCACATTTGAACATGATTTTGATGTTCAACAGTCATCTTTATACTTTCTTCTGAAAAATTGCCACATCAATGGTGGGCATATTATGCTTGCCCACAGTGGGTAGGTGATCGGTTCTGTATAAGTTATATCGGAAGTGTTGAGCCACATAATTGAATTTGCTAGTTAGAAATAAGATTAATTACTAAATATTATTTCTTCCGTCCCACTCTAATAGTCCTGTTTTTATTTTCAGGACGTCCCACTAGAATAGTCTTGTTTCTATTTTTTATAATAATTTTACACTATAAACAATGTGGCCTCACACACCTTTACACAAGTTTACATTCAAAAACCAAGTTTCTTAATCTTTGTGTCAAAAATAAACAAGACTATTCTACTGGGACGGAGGGAGTACATCCTTAATATTTATAGTGAAAATAAATAGACATTTAACGTTATGTTTTATGCAATTAGGTTCCTAATATTTATAAATTGGGAAAATAGGTCCTTCTCATTCATAAATTGAGGCAAATAAATCTTTATGCCTAACGACTGTGAATGTTAGGGACCTATTTGCCACTGACTAGGTCAATCTTGATGAATTTTCTTCATTATAGGCATTTTGCTTCAATTTTTCACTACATAAATGAAGATTTAAGCCTTCTTCCCGACTTTCTAACCGAGAGAACATGGGAATCTTATTTCTTGTAGAACTCCCAACTACAACTATATTTAAAGGGTACTCTCCTCCCCAGTTCAATCTTCAATTTATGAAATATGAGCCTATTTGATTTTCAATGTAAGTGTTAGAAGTGTTTTATTCCTTTTAATTTCATATTATATATGTCTTTCTAAATTCTTAATTTATGTCTTCTTAATTTCATACAATGTTTTTAGTAATTTTATAAATAAATTATTGCATTAAACGTAATTTGTGCATTTATTTAAGATAATTTATGTATAAATTATTACATTACCATGTCAAATATATATGATTAGTGATTTGATCTCTCTCTTCATTCAGGGTCATACATGGCATCTCCTACATCATTTTTTAATATTCTCATTTTGTGCATTTCTAATTCATATATTTTTAAAAATATTGAATCTCACATCAATTTTTTTAGTTGTCATCACCGACTGAAGAAGCTATATAAAAATATTGTAATAATATTAAAATATAATTCAATCATCTATCCTACATGACATCCTCATATATTTTCATTAATTATCTAAATTATTTATTTGATCTCTCTATATTATAGACATTTAAATCAAAATTTTGATTAAGAAATTGTACTATAAATTATATGTTAGGAAAATTATACTCCCTCCGTCCCATTACAAATGTCTTATTACTTTTGGACATGAAGATTGAGAAATGTGTAATTAGTAAATAAAGTGGGCTGGTGGAAATTGTTTAAATATTAGGTATAGAGAGATTTATTATGTGTATATGTATCAATCTAAATAAATACTAAAGTTATACTCTTAAATACTACAGTAAAAAACAACTCTTAAAATAAAAACTACAAACCAACAAAAATGTATGAATTTTATGTAGAACACATATGAATTTACTATATAAATGTATAAATTGCGAAAAATATTTTTTTTGCTACCTATAGGATTCGAACTTAGGACCATGAATTCATCCAACAAGGTGATGAATCAACCGTAGATCTTGATGATCTAAGGGCTCAAAATGAATTCTATTTTATACAATAAAATGTGTTTTTATTATAGACCTCCCCTATATGTGTGTGTGTGTGTGTGTGTGTAAGAAGCAAAAATATCTCTAACTTTTACATTGAAAGTCAAAGGGGTTTTGGCAAATAAAATTAGGAACTATTTTGTAATTGTAATTTTAACGTGACTTTTGGAGTTTGGCAAATTAAATCACTACCTTTTCAATTTTTACAATTTTGTCTCTCCCATTTTTTCCAATCGTCGGAGTGCTGAAATGGAGCTTACATGGATTAGTAAAGACGACGTCTTTTTTGTGAGGCCTAAACGATGTCGTTTCGTACAATTTTAATTAAAAATTCCTCAAATTAAAAGAGAATGTATCATATATTTGCACCCTAATTTTCAATATTCAACAAATTTACTGCAAACAATGTCGTAATATGAATATTACGTGGCGAACTAATACATGTAAACTCTAATTCAATAATCTGGTGATCGGAAAAATTGGGGGAAGGAAATTATAAAAATTATAAAGGTGGTAATTTAATTCGCTACACTTAAAAAGCCACATTAAAATTATAATTTCAAAATAGTTCGTGATTTTATTTGCCAAAACCTTAAAATCAAATAGAACCCCAACGTTCACAAATTCAGACAAATAGGTCCCTAACGTTCACAATCATTAGACAAAAAAATTTATTTGCCCCAATTTGTAAATGTTAGGGACTTATTTTCCCCAATTTATGAACGTTAAGAATTTAATTGTATAAAATATAAATTAGAGAGCTATTTATTTTTTATTATAAATATTAAAAGTATATTTATTATTTAACCCTTAAAAATATAAAAGAATGTAATAGTGAGCATAATTGTTTCAAAAGAATAACAGTTTCATTCCGTTCGAGGTAAATAGTGGCACATTTTTTAGATTTTAATATGCGAAAGAATAACTTAATTAAAAATTCAGAAGATTAACTTAATCCAATAATTGAAAAACAAGACGAATACTACAAAAATACACAAAGCTGTGTAGCTCAATAAATTGTTAGAGATACAATGCTTGGAGGCCTATTACAATGAGACAGAAAAGTAGAAGATCAGAATTACAACGAACTAAACTATATTGAGATTACAAAAATGAAAAACCCGTAGAAAAGTGTAGCCGAGTCGAGGAGGATCCTCTATCCGCAAAACGAGATACGTCCCGGTAGTGCTCTCGATTTGGCGTGTCGTCTCCAAAGATAAAACGGCTTCGTCTCGTGGGTAGCAGCACCGCGGACCAACGAACTCCGGCGAACTGAAACGAGGCGATAACAGAACTCTGACGATGAGTGCAGTGAGTATGCGTGGATGCAGAGTGCTTGTATGCTCTATGTTCTGTATGTTGGATGCATGGAGGCTATCCTTATAGGCACAGACCACATCAATAGGGGAAGCCTGCAGTCTTAATAACCATTGATGGAATTCAAGTGTTGCTGGAGAGTTGTTACTCTTGTAACATCGCTGTTTGAAATCTGTTGGGTAACTCCCTCCCGTCCCATTATGACGGGAGTTACAGAGGTGTAGAAAGCTTCTAGGTGGGAGACCAACGGGTCCTCCCGTCGAGTCGAGCCTCGTGTGCACGTGTAGGCCCAAACGGATTGGGCCTCGTTCTTTGGACCGAAAAATCGTTGGTCCAAAAAAATAAGGTCCGTTGGGAGCTAAAGGTAGGCCCAAAGGCCAGTTCAAAGACCAATTGCCAAGATCCAAATCCACGGCCACGCGTCGAATGTCGGGTGACGGGGCCGGGCAGGCGGCGGCGCGCGCGTGGGCTTTACAACAAATGATAGTAATTATGAGATACAAGAGGGAAAGGAAAAAAAAAGATTAATGTGAAGTACATGTTAAGAGCATCTCCAATGCATGGTGTCTTAGGGGGTGTCTTAGATGGTGGTTCCCACCTAAGACACACCCCTCTCCAATGCATTGAGTCTTAGAGAGTGTCTTAGATCCTCATTTCCACAAAATACATATTTCTACACTTCTATTTTTAAATTCTCAATTTCATTAAAATTAAAATTAAACATTACAATAATTAAAATAAAATTAAGACATAATTAAAAAATTACATAATTTTAATAATAAAAAATTATAATAATTAAAATTAACAATAAATATTACTAATTTAAATACAATACAATGAATTAAATAACAATAATTAAAAATTGGGCTAAAAATTAAAAAGAATTAAAAAAGTCAAATCAATTTTACCTACCCACCCACCGCCCCACTCTTTCTTCTTCTTCCCCCATCTCTCCCCAGACTCCCCTCTGTAAATTTTTCGTTTTTTTTTTTTTAATTCTTCTTCCCCCATTTCTCATCTCTTCTTGTAATTTTTCGTTTTTAATTTTCGCGCGTCTCCCACACGCGACCATCCTTTCTCTTCTTCGCCCTGGGTCGCCCACTCGACACGGCCTTGCACCTGGCCGGCACTCCAACGCTGCTCGCCTCCCAGCACCCCGGATCGACACTCCCTTCGACCCCCCGACTGGAGATGCTCTAATGGTGCTCACAGGAAATGTGCATCATTCCTCCTTTTATATGCAAATCACATTCACTTATTTTCTTCACACAAACTAAACCACTTAATTCGCCAACAAAATTGTCAATTATCACTAAATCAAAACTAAACTACTAGATATTTTGCACTTCTTAATAAACCTTTTTCTCTCTCTTCTTAGATTGCTTCTTACAAACATCTAAATATTTTACTCCACCTCACAAAAATATAAACATTTCTATTTTTGTACATTACAATCCCTTTACTTTTTTTTTTTTTTTTTTTTTTTGGTCGATCAAAGTCATGTTAGATGTTAGTAGTTAGTTCCCCATCCACTCCAAGAACCACCTTATCTCTCCATTCACCAAACTCCAACCTTATATCTCCAATCACCAATTCGTTCCCAAGAGGGATCGAACCCGGGTCACTTCACTTAAGTGAGGACCCGGTGGCCAGTGGGCTAAGCCCCCTGGTTCCTTTACTTTTTTATTTATATTTTTCATAAAATGTGAT
Organism: Salvia miltiorrhiza; assembly: GCF_028751815.1. Lineage (NCBI taxonomy): Eukaryota > Viridiplantae > Streptophyta > Magnoliopsida > Lamiales > Lamiaceae > Salvia > Salvia miltiorrhiza. Next base: position 22,354,666 of record NC_080394.1, on the reverse strand, counting down.
CCCCAGTTTCCACTTACAATATATTTTTATTTAATATTTTTAAAATTCGTATATAATTTATTAATGTTCATGTAAGATCTTGTGTGTTTTATAATTTGGTCCCCTCCATTTATTTTCTATTAGTGCTTTGCTTTCTGAAAAAGTTGTCATGAAATTGACACGCCTTTCACGATATCTTGATATCTTTAACAATAAATTGTGCGCCCCCACTTCCCAAACTGTCTCTGAAAAACAATCTAACAGAAATAAATTTGTAGTTATTGTAAATTTGGTTTGCTTAAATATAACTGGTGCTTCTATTTATGATTCAATATGTAATGAAAAAAATCCTATCCTAAAGATCTGCATCTCTATCGTTATTTGTAAACACAACCGACCTAAAAGTATTTTTCATTATTGTGTTTTATTCTAATACCTCCGACTGCTAACAGTATCATCAAATTTACACTACATAAAAATCAAAATCTGATTTATTTCTTTATCTCTTTGAAGTCGAAGGAGAAAAGGAATAAATCAAACTTTTTCAATTTCTATGTGAAATATCTCGCACAAAATCCATCTTTCGAACCTCTGTCAAACATATCTATATTACTATATATATAGATAGCGAAATGGTGACATAACTTTGTACAATTCCCCTTCACACAAAAGAGACATCGGCAGACAACGTTTCCCATATTCTAATCTACAAAACTCCCCAAAGAATTGAGAAATCTTTAAATAATATTAAGAGCAAAAATCTAACAATCAGATACTGTATATGAATTAAATTCATGCACCACTTATTTTTGTCACTTAGGCTCAACTTTGGCTTGAATTGTGTAACCACTATAATCGAAAGCATCAACATAGGGGTGCCTACGCGCACCTTTGACACTCCCAAATTCTGTTGCAGATGATGAAGCTGATGTTGAGTTTGTGTTAACCCCATCACTCTGCAGTATCAACTCCAAGGCCTTGACCACCTCGGTCATCGCCGGCCGGTCCGATGCGGACTCCTCCACGCACTGCACTGCCAACTCCACGAACCTAGGAAAACCTAGCAGGGGTGCTGCTGTGTTTCTTAAGGCAGGATCCATCATGTCCCTCAATCCATAGTGTGCCTCATCACTCTTGTCTATGGCTACTCTCACCTCTCTCACAATGTACTTCCCCTTCTCGATGGGCTGCCTCGCGGTTATGAGTTCGAGCATCACCACACCAAAGCTGTAGACATCGCTCTTTTCTGTCAGCTGTTGCGTCATGTAGTATTCAGGATCTAGGTATCCCTGCAAAAACAGTTGTTTATGCTGGCTTTCCAATAGAGACAGGGACAGATGCAGAAGAATAGTCTTATCATACTTCTTTTTTTTACTTTTTTTATGCACGAGACTTGGATTATTGTCTTGTTAATTGAATAAAATAACTTATTAGAATTCACTTGATTAACTTAGTTGAGCCAAGTTGAGCTCGAGTTCACCACTGCTCAGCTCGATTACGCCCCTACTTACCAGAGTGCCTTTCACTTGAGTTGAAACATGCCCTTTCGAGCTGTCTGAAACGAGTTTCGACAAGCCGAAATCTGCAACCTTAGCTGTGAGATTGTCATCCAGTAAGATGTTGGTAGACTTGACATCCCTGTGGATTATGGGAGGGTTGGCTAGATCATGTAGGTAAGCTAGCCCTCTAGCTGATCCGAGCGCAACCCTTAGGCGTCTCTTCCAGTCTAGGTAAACTCCGCTCCTGCCTGTGCATCACACACACGCACATTAACCTAATCTCAGCATTGTCCGAACCTATACCATTTTCTAAGACATAAGTTATTTTTTTTTATAAATCCTAGTTTTGTACCTGACAAACTTTCCCTGAGTGTTCCATTAGACATGAATTCATACACCAGCATCTGGTGTCCTTGTTCAAAGCAGAATCCCACAAGGCCTAGCAGGTTCTTGTGATGGACTCTTGAAAGCAGCTCAATTTCAGTTTTGAATTCGAGCCCGCCTTGGTTAGAACCGTTTTGAGCCTTTTTTATGGCCACAACCTGCCCACTGGAGAGCACTCCTCTGTAGACCTGGATAGAAACATAGACAGGTTAAGTTTACAGAGAAACGGGGTTTTCCCAGAGCACACAGATACAAAAAATTGGCTTTGTCTAGGACCTTTCCGTAGCCTCCAGACCCGATCTGGTTGCTATCAGAGAAGTTGCTGGTGCATTTCTTGAGCTCGTCGTATGAGAACCATCTTGCTCCTTTTAGCTGTGGCGCTCCTCCACTGTCTTTGCCACTTGAAGCCCAAGAAGCTGGAGGGAAAGGAATCAAGAAAGTGAGAACCATAACTGAACTGGATAATATGCATATGCTTATAGCGCATTGACAATCTGCATAAGCAAATTACCAAATGGTTTGCTCAATGATATAGCTTGCTCTGCACGATGTTTCTGTCTGAGAGCATAGACGCCTAATCCTGCTAGTATCAGCACCAGAAAGGAGCATCCGGTTGCTACACCAGCAACCATGCCTCTGCTGATGTGAGATCCCTCATGTTCGTCTGAGGTCATGAAAAAACATTGTTTTAGAGCGTACACTTAATGAAATGAAACCAAAAATTCGGTTTCCCTACCTCCAAAAACATAAGGTGCAGCTATGAAATAGTACGGCCCAAACTCTTTAGGCGGCTTGTACGTCTGATTTGTGAGCGAAAATCCAATCCTCTGAACTTGTGATCTGTTGAAGTACTTTGCATCGGAGGGGAAGAGCCCGAGCTGCACCTGCAGGTAGTCATCAACGTTGAAGAACGCATTCTGCAGAGAAACTGAGCCCGGGTTTAGGCCTAGTTTGACCCATAGGCTCATTTCCAGAGTGTGGAACAAGCTTGCATTCGACAGATCTCTGAAGAAGGGTGCGCGGAAGTATAGTGTCCCTTCATAAGGGTAAGCACAGTCGCAGCTCTGTGGGTTGAGCTTTTGATCGGAGGTGCATATCTGGCTCCCGCAGTTGGCGAGGCTCGTGGAGTAAGGCTTGGCGGACTGCTGAATCTGGCAGTAAACCGTGTTTTCTAAGGAGGCCGTGCACACGGGATTCCCTATCAACCTGCAGGAAGTAGGTGTCTTTGAAACCATGAGGCCTAAAAAATTAGTGAGGAAGATTCTCTTACAATAATGTGCTTTTATATTCGGAGCCAATTGTTACTGATGATATGTCATTGTTCTCCAAATCGATGAGCTGAAGCTGCTGGCTGACGTTGCCGCTCATGTCTAGCTTGGCTCCAAATGCATTGTTCCTCAACTTCCTGTGTCAAGAAATTTGCAGAATTATGTTCATAAAATCAAGCAGATATTTTGTCATGTTTGTGGTTGGTTTTAGACTCACACTTGCTGTATCTGAGGTAAACTGAAGACTTCTTGTGGAACAGATCCTTCCAGAGGTCCATATTCAATCATCCTGTGCAGCAAAACACACAGTCACAACACGAAACCTCGTCTCTTAAGGCAAAAGACCAATGCTTTAAAGACTGTATTTTCGTGTTTTCAAGAACTCACAAAGTAGTTAGAGAAGGCAAACTAGAGAACCAGTCAGGTGCTGCTGTTTGCTTGAAAGAGTTGTTGCTCATATCCCTGCCAAACAACAAGGAAAAACAAACTCAGATTCACATTGTCTAGGGAGAGAGATGGAGAGAGAGAGAGAGAGCAGCTGTTTTACACATAGTTGAGGGTGTCCATCCCTGTTAGATTAGGCAAAGCTCCAGACAACATGTTATGAGCCAAATTCCTGCAATAAAACTCAGACTAGTGAGACCAAACCACCACCCACTCTCGCAATAATGCTTCGATTTTTTGAATGGAAGGACGAAGAAAACACCCACAATTCTATCATGTTTGTGAGGTTGTTGAGGTTTGGTGGCACACTCCCTTTCAAGAAATTCCGATCAAGACGACTGGAGTAAAAAGAAAAGTTATGAGAGAGATAGCCAGATAGGCACAGAGTAATTGCATTGCAGCAGAAGATGAAAGTTGGTGTTTGAATACTCACAGAACCTCGAGTGTTTCCACTAGTCCTATTGTAGATGGAATGCTCCCATCCAGTTGATTCCCATCAAACAGTCTGACAGTAATTCGCCATTATCAGACGAGAAAAAAAAAACAGCAAAAATAGATTCACTCAGTTCATCACTTACACATGGATCAAAGACATGTCAGAGTTGAATAGTTGGCTGGGAATCTCTCCCGAGAGCTGGTTCTTATTGAAATGGCTGCACAAACACAGCATCAGAGAAGAGTCTAACACGAAATACGAGCTGCATTGATGGAAAAAACCTAGTGAAACTCACAAGTGCTTCGCCTTTTTAAGCTGGTCGAGGCCTGGACCATAGGCTGAAGAAACTGGGATTTCGCCTCTCAGCTGGTTTTCAGCTAAGTCCAACCAATACAGCTTCGACAGATTGCCTAGAGAAGGCGGTATCTCCCCGGTTAAGTTGTTCGAGTTCAGGGCTCTGTGATTGTAAAAAGTTGATGCAAGAGTTAGACTGTCCTAATCAATATCCATCACAAGAAGGGGGAGAAAAAAAGATTGTGAAAAAGGAATTCTTACAGAAATGTTAGCTCAGACAGGTTTCCTAGTTCACTTGGAATGGTGTTGGTGAAGCTGCATCCAGCCAGAATCCTGCACAACATATACATCAATGCATAAGACACAAAATTGAGACAAACATAAAATAATGTTGTGAGGATTTCATGAGTTTTTTGCATTAGATCATACAATATGGTTAGCTTCTGCAGGTCCCCCAAACGAGGAGAAATCGAGCCTCTCAGGCCGGGGTTGAACGATAGATCTCTGCAACAACAAAACATTCAAAATCTTAGGCCAAAGCAACAATTACTCGGATCTCGATTAACTAAATGAGTCAAGCTTCATACTACTTAGCTCGTTAAGTGAACTGATTTCAAAGTATGAGATTATTAACTTGGTGCCACTTATTCTTTTATACTTAAATATCTGATTAACGTTAGTCGTAATATTAAAAGGAATTTAGTATATTTTTCAGAACTAAGTAATTGTTTAAATGAATACTACTTATTTAAGTTGGCAAGCCTCAAAGTGTCTAGACACTACTCGAGTCGTAAACGGAAATCTTGAAATGTAGAGAAGAACTGACACAGAAATGAGGTCGGTGAGGCCACCAATGTCACCGCTCATAGTGCCAGTCAATCCCATTGTCGATAAGCCTCTGCACAATTGAAAAATATCAGAAATACTATGAAATTACAAAGAGGATAATCGAATGAGAGTTTGGGTATGCTTACAGCGAGGTGACCCTGGAGTTGTTACAGGCAACTCCTTCCCAAGCAGCGCAAGGATCGTCGGATTTGTCCCAGCTGCGCGGTGTGCCGCCCCATTGATCTTTCAGCGATCGAAGCACCGCCGCTGCATTTCATCGAACACGTTACGTGCATGTTTTTCATAAACAACACACATAAGCAGTTGATCGTGGGGAAATTACCATCTTGAGGATTGGTGAGAGAATGAACGACGCATATCGAGGCGGCGAGCAACAGGAGCAGCCGGCGCATGGCTGGAGGAATTATCTCTCCTCCCAAAAATGGAGAAAAATGTTACTACTGCATGTTGTGATTGAACGCCTCGTCGTCTTAAAACGAGGTTATGAATCCTAGAGAGATGCTTCATCCGTCCTAGAAGACTAGTAATCATTGCTCAGAACCGAATCCAACCACTCCCACTCTTGTCTTGCTAGTAGTGCTCTGCACAGAACATGAGAGAGAGAGAGGGTGGAGTAAAGTGAAAAAAAGAGAGAATTGTGACAGAGCATGAGTAGTTTAGCTGGTTTTAATGATTAAGATTGTCGTAGAAGACAATCCAACTAAACTAATTCTGTCTCTAACTAAAAAGGGGGCTTAATCGTAAATTAATGCGCCTCTTTCATTTTGGCCAGTTTAAGGTGATCAACATTTTAATATATGGATCATCTACAATATTTGTCAACAGTTTAAGTTTAAATGCTTATTTAGTTATATTTTAAAAATTATATCGAAACTACAAATTGAATCAAGATACATGATTTTAATAGTGATTATTATCCCAAAAAACAAAATGGAAATTATGAAATTTGTTTGGCCACCTCCACTTCCACCAATATGGAATTCATGATTGAATTGCTTGGCACTCTATAATCATGACAATATCAACTCGGACAAACCCATTATCAGTGTAAGTTTGATTATTGTAGAATTTGCAATTACTATTCAAAAGTGCAAGCCGGTTCAAACCGAAGAGCTTAAAAAGATAAATCTGGTTGAGCCGAGTTGGTTTGGAAACTCGAGGCTTATAAAAGTATTGCATAACTCAATTCGGTTGAAAATAAAGTGTTTCAGTGTGCTCGAGGGTTGAAGGCATGAGATGAGAAATTCAGACCAGCTTGATGACGTCCAAAAATAATCTACATCTATATCACTAGCCGTTGATAATCCTTAGCCGCCGAAAAATTATCCCCGCGACTAATGACGGCGACTAAGAGTTATCGACGGCTAGTTAAGCCATAAGCTTCAAAAAAAAAAAAAATCACAATATACATAAGTTTGTATTTTTTCGCCTTCGTATTAATATTTTTTTATAATACAAATGTGTCCTATTTTTTAAAATTTTCAAACCTACAATATATTAGGATTTCAAAGTGACGTGAGTTAGCAATAAATGTCTCTTTCTCAGATTTTGTATAATTTTCAACTAACAATCTTACACTTTTCTTACACAAGTACAATTGTGTAATAACTTTTACAAAAAATAATGCAAGCTCATCAACATCACTTTACGTTTGGGTAGATTGAGTATATTTATTATATGAGTGGATAGTTTTGATAAATAAGTTATAAATGTGGGTACTTTCGCCCATTAACACATAATGAAAAAGTGAAAAATAAATTATAAAAATAATAATTAATATATCCGAATTGAATGGAATAAACCCTGGTTAATTGTTAGAATAATAGGGTATACTCTTAGCTAGGATGATTGTCATTATGTAAACAGAGTTCTTGATATTATTTCAGTTACTAATATCAACGGATGTACCAGTTTGACAAAAGACGATAGATTCCTTATCTATATGTGAGTTTTTAGGAGATATACAACATCAAAATTATCTTTGTGAGTTTTCAGAAGCTTTTTGACGTTTAATCTCTTGTTTGTTTGTTCTTTTTAGACTTACAAGATGTATCTATTGTATAATCAAATAAGCAACTCGCACGCAGGCGGGACCTCTATACCACACAAAGATGGAAAAATAATCGCATGCAAGTGGAATCACTACCCACACGAAGGTGGAAAAACCAATCACACGTAGGCGAGATTGAACCTCAAGACCTCTCACAAAGGAGAGTCTTTAATATGCTAAGATTGTGAATAGGTTAATTTGTGCTTATTTTGAAGAGGATAGATGTGTTTGTACTTATCTTCAAGGAGTTGATATCATTCACACTAGAAAAGGTATTAACTTGGGCTACAAGAGAAGATCCATAGGCTTGAAGTTTATTTAAGAAGACACACTTCGTTCACAAATATGGGGGAGTTTGTGCTAAATTGATCTCGCATGTTGAGAATTCTTTTATTCCTGCTTGGTGTGCCCCGGAGTTGCTGCTAGCGGTATTGTTTTTGGTACTAGTTCTTTTCTTTGTTCTAGCAGAAGAGTGGTTGTGAGGTAAACACTATTGAGCATACTTTGTAAAATAATTGTATACTCTTATTTATTTGATTCTTGTTTATCAAGAGATTATATGGTGAATATGTTGAGTTCACGCCTAGGGAGTAAGTCGTAGATTTTTTTTTTTGAAGAAGAAGAAGATTGAGTCGTAGTCTTATTTTCAAATGTCCATTGCGGGTGAAGTTTGGGAAAAGTATAGGGGTGTAGTAAGAGGAAGTCTTATTGTGTAAATCTATTTGTATCTTAACTTCAGTTAGTGGAATGTTTTTTCTGGGCGAGGTCTTCCAGATGTAGGTGGTTCACTGAACTGAATTACCAAGTTATTGTGTTGATTTACTGCTTTAATGTTTTTGTTTACATGAATGTTCCTCCTCAGCGTAGAACATGTTATGATACACGCCTCACCACATGTTCCACGGATTAGTCAATCTTTCATTTGATATCAGAGTATATGTACACTGAAATTGTAATTGAGGAGAAAAATATAAATGAAAAATGAAAAAATTGAAAGTTGAACACAATGTAGGACACCAAGTGTGGCACATTGAATCTCAATGCTTATTTTTGACATTTCTATACATAAATATAAATTTGGGTTAATTGTTGCTAAAACTATGAAGATTGGTCTAATTTTGATTAGTCATGTGATCTTTGAAATTTGAACTAAAATACATGATGTTTTGATTTTCTCCCAACAAACTATTCCGGCCAAATCAAAGTTGAGGTGGCGGTTATGTGTACTATTATTGCTAGTGTATCTTAATTACTGATGGTGTGACAAAAACTAATTAGAACATCAATTATGGTGCTACCCCATAGCGGTGTCATATCAACATCTCCCCTTATTTCAAACTACCTCACAATTTCTCCATTAGGATACTACTTCACATTTATATTAATTATTCTTTTTATTTATATTTAATTTCAAAATAATTAATACTCCCTCCGTCCCTGAAATAAGTTCCTCTTTTTCCTTTTTGGGACGTACCCCAAATAAGTTCCTCTTTCTTTCTTTCCATTTTTGGACAACTACCCCACCGCTAATAATACTTTATTTATTCTTACTTTTCACTTTTTCACCACTCCGAATACTAATTATAACACTTTTTCACCTTTTCACCACTCCCAATACTAATTATAACATATTTTTCTCCACTATCAATACACTTTACTACTTTTCCTTAAAACTTGTGCCGTCCCTAAAGAGGAACTTATTTTGAGGACGGAGGGAGTATAATTATTCCAATATTTTTAAATAAAAATAACACGATTAATAAAAATTTTAATTCAATCGCTGATAATATTGAAAAGGAAATTGCTAGAGCATACAACTAAATTTGAAATAATAAAAATACACAATTTGTTAATTTAAATATGAAACCAAAACACACATAAAACTTAAATAAATCACTAATCACATCTGAATCGTGCCCACACATGCTCAACTAAGTCGGATCGAAATTGGTGATGTGTTTTCTTGTTATGTACTCTAGCACCTCTCATGAGATACTCGTTGAATACTCTCACCAAACTGTGATTTATTTTTCCTTCAATGTTGTTGCTCACCGCGCTCATTTCGTCTTCAACCCATTCGCTTGTAATTTTTTCTCATTCTCAATTATCATATTATGTAAAATAATGCAAACAAATATAATATTGTGATCTTTTCTTTGTACCAGGAGCGACTTAAACCTCTAAGCATTGCGCAACGAGCTTGGAGAACCCAAATGCTCATTCCACATCATTTTCTTGCAGCCTCTTGCATTAATTTCCTTAAACTTCTTTCTATTTGGATATTGATGACACCACTAGCCTTTACGAAAATTGCTCATTCAGGATATCTATTGTCTCTTAGATAGTGATCACTAAATTATTAGCAACAAATTACCGCAACTAACACGGTGCAATTGTAGCACAAATTGGTAACCAAGTATCGTATCCACAGGGATTGACACAACGAAATCACTCTAGCTATCTCCTAAACAGACTAAAACAGTAGACAGGCGAACGAAAGTAGAGATTGATTGACTTGAACTAAAACGCAAATATAACACAAATAAAAAATAAAAGTACGTAGGAGAAAATCAAATATTAAAAGCAACTGATCCTAGGGTAGTAAATTCATTAATTAAATCTATGCAATAAATCTATTAATCCTATGTACCAATTTAATCCAGTTATGATGAGAGATCACTTAATTAATCAATCACTCTCGCTAGAGCAGCAACGATCGTAGATTAGTAAATTATCTATCTCCGTTAGGTCTCAAGAAAATCTACTAACTCCCAAAAGTTCCCAAGAATAGCTCCCTATGATCCACCTATCTCCGCTAGGTCTCAAGGTTAAAATCATATCATACATTCCTGAATCCACTAAACAGTTATCTCCGCTAGGTCTCAAACCGAATAGCTAAACATGCAAACTATTGATCAGATAATTCACAAGAAATTAAGCACCAGGAATTATGAATCATAAACTGGAAGGCACAAAAGTATTAACAAATAAATCACATAAATTCAATCAACTATTTACAAACCCTAGAATCAGCTAAAGGAAACTAGCCAGACATGCTTAAATAAAACATAAACATAATTAAATAGAATGCAATTGTAAAAACTGAATTATATAAAAACCGAATGAAAAACGATTGTAGCGCTTGAATCTTCAATCTTGATCCAAGCCTTGAAAACTAGAAAACAATAAAAATCTAAAGCTAAAAACTAAAGTATGAATGCTTGGGTTTGGGGGGTTGGTGCTCTCCTCGAATAGGTCAAAAGAGAACCTATTTATAGATTTCAGATTTCCTTCGGATCACCATAGAAGTTGCCATGCAAAGTGGAATTCTAAAGGTAATAGAATCGTGTGAAATAAGGCAACTCTCCAGCTGGATGTGCGCTTCTGGAAAATACTCCCACTCGTGCTAAATTCGCAGTTCTCGCCAGAGGAATGGATGTCACCAGAGTAACGGGTCACGCCAGAGGATTAGATGATTTCTCTGACCTCGCCAGAGAAATGGTTTGCCAGCGGAATGATGATCTCTCTGGCATTCGCCAGAGGAATGGGTGATATCTCTGGTACTTCGTCAGCGGAATGGGTCACCAGCGGAATGTCTTCCGCTCTGGTCTTCTTCAGCTCTGGCCTTCCTCCGCTCTGGCTTTCTTCAGAGGAATGGTGACTCCTCTGAAATTGAGGACTTGACTTCTCTGACTAGCGACTTCTCTGACATGTTGATTTCTCTGGCGAAGTGATTTCTCTGGCGATTCCTCTGCACTGGAGACTTGATTCCTCTGACTCCAGTGCAATGGTGATTTCTCTGCTCTGGAGATGTCGGTTCCTCTGGAAAACCTCAGATTCATCCAAATTCATCCAAAACTGCATTCTTCCATCTCGAGAGCCTAAATCTCCTGCAAAGCATAAAATACACCATAAACGCACCAAATTCCAGAAGATTATCTTTAAACACGCACGTATAAACCCTCAAAAATAGAGTAAATTAAGCATAAATCAACTCCCCCACACTTAGCCTTTTGCTTGTCCTCAAGCAAAATCTATATGAATCCTAGGAAGAAATTGATTTCAACAATGTAAATTTCCAATCAAACATTCACAAAGTCAATTCAAAACTTTACAGTCAACACACATCTCTCGATCATGTGAGTAACTCAAAGTTTAAGAAGCAACAAAATAGTAATGCAAGTAATTCGATCAGACCCAATTCTCCGCTAGAAGTGAATTCCCTAATGTGATCGCCTTTATAATCAATATCATCAATTTTTCACACTTTGTGTGCTTAGAATTTTCGACAGTTAAGCCATAATTCATGAAATAAAACCATTTGGATGTAATCCAAAGTCTTTTCACGTGGTTTCCCATGCTCATAGTTAGACTAGAGGAGCAGAGACTCAGAGCTATCACATTTCAGAACAGGCCAGATGTTTCAGAGCTGGCAATTTTTAAAGTTGGCAATTCGTCCAACATTTTCACATATAAGATACGATCGTAGGCAATCACAATGACAACACTCCTTCTAGCATCTACCGGACAAATCACGTTTTACTAACTTACAAAAGTGTTGCAACAAAACTCATAATTCTTTGCACAATCAAGAAACATATATTAAAAGTAAAATAAGAATAACCACCAAACAAACACAAACCCGAAATGCACATTGAAAACCATCTTCTCTTCCACAAATTCATAAAAATTAGCGAGATTCGAGACCAAAAACTAAGCATAGAAAAATCAATTTCGCCCAATTTTGAAAAATATAAGCTCCAAAACACCCCCCCACACTTAAAGCATGCCATGTCCTCAGGGCATAAAAGAAATATGAAGAGTGTAGAAAACGTCCCTGATTATCGGCATTGAAAAACTGAACCATCGTGAGAGGCGGTGAAAAGGTTTGTGAACTTGGGCAGAGTAGAGAGTGGCGGCGCTGGGTAGGGCAGCGAAGAGTGCGGCTCCTCTGGACAGGAAGACCTCCAGAAATCTGGCAGAGAAACACCTGTTCCTCTGGCGGTGGTAAAGCGCGAGTTCTCGCGACTTCCAAGCTCAACACCGCACTAAAAACCCAAACAAAACAAAGAAACAAAGAGAAACAAAACGAAACAAAAAGAAAGAAAAACAAAACAAAGAAAAAAAACAGTTGGGTTACCTCCCAACAAGTGCTTAATTTAACGTCTAGAGCTCGACGATACCTCAAAAACTCATGGAGGTCGGAAACAGCACTCTAACCATTGGAAAGCTTTTCTACTCTTGGGTGCTTTCTCCACCAAAACACTTCTCTTGGCTCGAACATCCTCCACAAGCATTGCCCCCTTCTCATTCTTGTTCCGAAAAATCAGGAATTTCACTTTCTTCTTCTTGGGGGTATTGGTTTTCAAAGAGCCCCCATCATGCTCCAAAAATAAACACTTCTCAAAAGTCAGAACTTCTTTTGGTTTTGGAGTTTTTTTCTTGGCTTCATACTTGGGCAGCTCATTCTTCCCAACCTCTTCATCCTCCGGATTTGCTAGAAAACTGTCAGCCAAATTAATCACTTCATTCTGGGGAACTTCCTTTGGTGGAGGTTTCTTGAAAATCACAGTTTCCCCATAGGCTCCCAATGTCATCTTTTCATCATTGACGCGGAAAGTCAGATCTCCCTCTTGCACGTCTATCAATGCACGGCCCGTAGCTAGAAACGGCCGCCCCAAGATCAATGGAGTATTCTTGTCCTCCGGCATGTCCAAGACTACGAAATCTGCAGGAAAAATAAACTGCTCCACCTGCACTAGGACATCCTCCACAATTCCCTTGGGATATGTGATGGAACGATCTGCCATCTGCAATGCAATAGAGGTAGGCTTGATATCTCCAATCTCCAATCGTTGGAAAATAGATAGAGGCATTAAATTGATGCTAGCCCCTAAATCACATAAAGCACGGGAGAAATTCTGTCCTCCAATCACACAAGCGATGGTAAAGCTACCGGGATCTTTCTGCTTCAACGGCAGTTTTTGCTGTAGTACCGCGCTGCACTCCTCTAATAAATTGATCGTCTCATATTTCTCCAACTTTTTCTTGTTGGAGACGGCATCCTTGAGGAACTTAGCATACCCTGGCATATCTCTCAGCGCATCAAGTAAAGGAATGTTGATGTGAAGCTTTGAAAACATCTCCATGAACTTGGCTAACTTCTGGTCCATCTTCGGCTTTGCCAGGCTATTCAGGAAGGGTGCTACAGGCTTGTACTCTGGCCTGGGAAATGTAGGAGTAGGAATAGGCTTCTTAACAGTAGAGGTATTCGACGATGCCTTAGAAGTAGGCGGCGAATCGCACACAATCGTCTCCAGGTCATCCTCCTCCATAATCTCTACAGTTTTCTCCTTTCCATTCTTGCCGTCCCGCTGCTTAGTATGATCCCGCTGCTCTGCAGAGGAATGGTGATTCCTCTGCTCAGTATGATCCCGCTGCTCTTCATCCTCAGCTGAATTATCAACCACCCGTATGGAATGACATTGCTGATTCTGCTGAGGCTGTTGATGTTGGCTCTTCAGATTGAACTGAGTGTTGCTAGGAAACTTTCCTGGTGTGTGTTGCGCAGCTGCTTGGTTGGCCATCTGACCAACTTGCGTCTCCAATATCTGCACTTGCTTGGAAAGTGCTGAGAAATTATTTTCTATGTTAGAAATTTTATTTCCCACATTTGTCTCCATTCCAGTCATCTTCATGAGCATCTGCTTCATCATGTCCTCCATTGAATCTTTCTTTGGCTCATTGATGACTCCCCCACTAGAAACAGAAAATCCTGGTGGAGGTTGCACAACATTGTTGGGATCGCTATAGGCTAGATTCGGGTGTGGGCGCCCTCCTGGCTGATATTGCTGCTGAAACTGCTGCCCTCTGTTGTACATTCCTGGCTGTACCTTCTGAAAATTTCCATAGTTTTTGCCATTGACAAAATTTACGTCTTCTATGCATGTGGGTTCTCTCGCAGCTTGCTCCTGATTTCCAATGGTCAAAGCATTAATTTTAGTAGTCAGCTTTGCTAGCTGCGTAGCAATCGCTGCCTGCTGTGTAACCATCGTTGGCATAGGATCAGAGCTGGAAGCAATTGCCACCCTTTTCAATTGTACTCTCTCTGATGGCCATTGAAAACTCGTAGCAGCCATACTCTCAATGATGCTCCACGCCTCGGAACTGCCTTTCTGAAGCAGGGAACCTCCTGCAGCTGTGTCCAAATGCATTCTTGTACGCTCTCCACAAGCATTGTAGAACATGATAATGAGCGTGCCTTCATCAAATCCGTGGCTCGGACACTTTCTCAACTTCTCTTGATACCTCTTCCATGTCTCTGCCAGCTTTTCTCCCTCAAACTGTTGGAACTGCACAATGTCCATCTTTAATTTCAGGGTCAGACCAGGAGGATGGAACTTGCGTAGGAAAGCTTGGGCTACATTTTCCCATGTAGTAGTTGCACTCAAATTCAATGTATGATACCATGACTTCGCTTTATCCCGCAGTGAGAAAGGGAAAAGACGAAGACGGATAATATCATCAGATACTCCATTCATCTTTACAGTGCTGCAAAGCTCTAGAAATTGCGCCAGATGCGCATTAGGATCCTCTATAGCGTGTCCTCCATACTGGTTCTGCTGGACCATCGTGATCAAACCAGTCTTTAGCTCAAAATTATTGGCATTAATACGGGGAGGTTCTTGATACTCATACTGAGGAACGAACATCTCTGCAATCGGAGGCTGATTCTGAGCTTCTCTAGCAGCTTGAGCGTCCAACAGTTGTTGCAGCTGCTCCTGTAGAGCACGAATCTGTTTATTAGTAGCCATCGTATGCAGTGCCTGAAAAAAAAACGAGAATTAGAAAAATAAAAATAAAAAGAAACAGTAAACGCCTGAAGTACTACTAAGTCCTATCGGAAATATTAAAGTAACTTCTAATCAGTCCCCGGCAACGGCGCCAAAAAGTTGATCACTAAATTATTAGCAACAAATTACCGCAACTAACACGGTGCAATTGTAGCACAAATTGGTAACCAAGTATCGTATCCACAGGGATTGACACAACGAAATCACTCTAGCTATCTCCTAAACAGACTAAAACAGTAGACAGGCGAACGAAAGTAGAGATTGATTGACTTGAACTAAAACGCAAATATAACACAAATAAAAAATAAAAGTATGTAGGAGAAAATCAAATATTAAAAGCAACTGATCCTGGGGTAGTAAATTCATTAATTAAATCTATGCAATAAATCTATTAATCCTATGTACCAATTTAATCCAGTTATGATGAGAGATCACTTAATTAATCAATCACTCTCGCTAGAGCAACAACGATCGTAGATTAGTAAATTATCTATCTCCGTTAGGTCTCAAGAAAATCTACTAACTCCCAAAAGTTCCCAAGAATAGCTCCCTATGATCCACCTATCTCCGCTAGGTCTCAAGGTTAAAATCATATCATACATTCCTGAATCCACTAAACAGTTATCTCCGCTAGGTCTCAAACCGAATAGCTAAACATGCAAACTATTGATCAGATAATTCACAAGAAATTAAGCACCAGGAATTATGAATCATAAACTGGAAGGCACAAAAGTATTAACAAATAAATCACATAAATTCAATCAACTATTTACAAACCCTAGAATCAGCTAAAGGAAACTAGCCAGACATGCTTAAATAAAACATAAACATAATTAAATAGAATGCAATTGTAAAAACTGAATTATATAAAAACCGAATGAAAAATGATTGTAGCGCTTGAATCTTCAATCTTGATCCAAGCCTTGAAAACTAGAAAACAATAAAAATCTAAAGCTAAAAACTAAAGTATGAATGCTTGGGTTCGGGGGGTTGGTGCTCTCCTCGAATAGGTCAAAAGAGAACCTATTTATAGATTTCAGATTTCCTTCGGATCACCATAGAAGTTGCCATGCAAAGTAGAATTCTAAAGGTAATAGAATCGTGTGAAATAAGGCAACTCTCCAGCTGGATGTGCGCTTCTGGAAAATACTCCCACTCGTGCTAAATTCGCAGTTCTCGCCAGAGGAATGGATGTCACCAGAGTAACGGGTCACGCCAGAGGATTAGATGATTTCTCTGACCTCGCCAGAGAAATGGTTTGCCAGCGGAATGATGATCTCTCTGGCATTCGCGAGAGGAATGGGTGATATCTCTGGTACTTCGTCAGCGGAATGGGTCACCAGCGGAATGTCTTCCGCTCTGGTCTTCTTCAGCTCTGGCCTTCCTCCGCTCTGGCTTTCTTCAGAGGAATGGTGACTCCTCTGAAATTGAGGACTTGACTTCTCTGACTAGCGACTTCTCTGACATGTTGATTTCTCTGGTGAAGTGATTTCTCTGGCGATTCCTCTGCACTGGAGACTTGATTCCTCTGACTCCAGTGCAATGGTGATTTCTCTGCTCTGGAGATGTCGGTTCCTCTGGAAAACGCCAGATTCATCCAAATTCATCAAAAACTGCATTCTTCCATCTCGAGAGCCTAAATCTCATGCAAAGCATAAAATACACCATAAACGCACCAAATTCCAGAAGATTATCTTTAAACACGCACGTATAAACCCTCAAAAATAGAGTAAAATAAGCATAAATCAGATAGTATTCATGAGAATATTGCGCGCCATTTACTGTGAATGGGATGCAAGATTTTTGTCCTTGTAGAACGTCGTTGAATAAGGGAGACTGATTAAACACATTGATATCATTGTTTGACCCTACAACTCTAAAAATAATCATGTCAGGTCCACAAATCTTGAGTCATAACCACCACAAACATCATTGTTGGGACTCCATGATCGTCGTTGGTGAATTGACCTTTCCATTCTACCAAACAATTTTTTCATGTCCAATGCATACAATCAAGACACCCGAGCATTTTAGAAAATTCAGCCTCTACTCATGTATTTCCATCAACCACTGTTAAATCATCAACGGTCGACATTGTCATGTAGTATGTGCTTAAAACTTAAATCACACCTCGGAGAAAGCGGCGCAAGCATTTATACCATGTTGTTTCAAAAATACGTAAGTACTCAACATAGTGATCGGCTGGGCCATCACCATATGCCAATTGTCTAATCGTATTCGTGTATTTTCGTAGTGGCGTGAAACCTTTCTTCCTTGTTGCATCGGCTCTCTGTTGAAACCGTAAGTTGTGGGCTTCTAAGGTATTCATTACGTGAGTGAATAACTATTACCACATCTGAAAATGTTGCCTAAATATATTGGAACTCATGTTGGACTATCATCGAAATAATCCCTCATGAGCCGTTGGCACCCATCCCGATCCTGTTGCACATATATTTTTTAGGGACATGTTTGTTGCGACAATGCTCAAAGCAAACGTTGATGGATGTTGTCATCCTCCATAAATTAATACATGTAGTCCATCATTGCAGTTTTAGTTTGTTGACGATCAGTACAAGATGAAAACATCACTGAAATTTCGTGAATGAAGAAAGAAATTGGATATTAAAAAATAATTTATAGTTGATCATGAGAAATGCAGTATCTTAGCTGATATATTTATAATATTTGAAAAAAGATCGTTTGATAATGCAACGACTATATTTGAAAACTGATCGTTGGATGATGCAATGACTATATTTTAAAAAAATGATCGTTTGAGAATGCAAGGGGTATATTTGAAAAAAATACTTATCTAATAACTACAAATTAACAATAATTTTTTTATTGAAAGATAAATTGGTACAACACATAACATAATTGAATAATTAAAAAAAAAAATAGGATACAACTGACAATATACAACCTTAAATTAAATTAGAGAAATGACTAATTTCAAGAATATCCATCTTTCAATATTTCTAGTATCTCTTCGCAAATCTTCTGGGTCCACTTTTTTCTGCAGCCTATCATGTTTGATGTGTCATTCATTATTATTACTCCCTCCGTCCGCCAAGATTATGGCAATTTGCTTGGGCACGAGATTTAATAAAATTGGTGATGATTTTGATGTAGTGGAGAAAGGGTACCACCACTTTATGAGATGAGTGGTTGAGATTGAATTTTGAGTGGTTTTTTTGTAAATAAAGAGTGTTAGTAAGGATAAAATATTAAAGAGGATGGTGGGACCATTGCCATAAAAGGAAAGTGACATAATCTTGGCGGACACCCGATATAGTAATTGTGACATAATCTTGACGGACGGAGGGAGTATAAACTTTCTTATGTGTATTTCAGACTCCTTTATACATATGTATGCGGTTGCATTGACTTCATATTATTTGGAGGCCTTTATTACGCAACGAGTTCATCTTCCTTTTTTCTTTTCCATTTGCCTTCCTTTTCATTGCCAATTGGACGACTCGTGATAGAATCTTTAACGTTGGAAGATGATGTGCAAACTCTTTCTTCTAATTTATTTATGTTATTTTTAATTACAACACACATATATAGTGTGCAGGGGTAAAATACCTCTGAACCGTCTGAAACTTGTTTCAATTAAGAAATTTGAGAAATATTGTTAATTTTTCAAGAAATTTGAGAAATATTGTCAATTTTTTCAAGAAATTTGAGAAATTTAGCAAGATGCACATTTTGTACGGTTTCTTTGTTAATTCAATGAGAGCTACTAACCTCTCTTTCATGTCCTTTATGAAGCATTTATTTCTCTAACTACAATTCAACTTCATGATATTCGAAGAAATAGAGAGAGAGAGAGAGAGAGAGAAAGAGAGATGGATATTGCTGTTGTTGAGATGAATATTGGAAGAGAGAGATATATTAGAAGAAAGAGAGATATTGTTTAATTTGTTTATTTGGTGGGACCATAAAGGATATTTCAGTCATTTCAAAATTTTTACCTATAAAACTACCCTTTTTATTATGTAGTCTATATACGAACCCAACTATCTCAAAGTGACTCTTTATGAGAATTGTCACATAAACTTCTATTGCAGATATTTTGCAATGTGTGATGTTGTGTTTTTGTTGCAATAATTTATTAAATATAGTATTTTATTTGTCATTCATTGTATATCAAATGTGATATACTCTTTCCATCCATCAAAAGTATGACATTTTGGTTGCACATAAATTTTAAAAAATGAACATAAGTTCCAATAAAGGGTCTCACCATATAGAAGTGCGTGGTTGATGCTAGGGCTGGCAAATCGTGCGGGTCGGATCATTATCGGGTTGACCTGATATCAACCTGACCTGATATGGCCAAATCCGAACACGACCTGTTAAGGGAATGCCAGAACCCGACACGAACCTAACACGATTTACCTAAACCCGAACCCGACACGAACCCGATAACAACACGATTCAAAGCGTGTTGACACGACACGATAGCGACACGATCTGATTATAACCTGATAACAACACGAATTTGGAGCTCATCTGATAACAACCTGATCTGATTTGCCCAAGTTCATTCACATCAATAATAATAATAAAAAATACAAGTAAATATTTAATAAAGACTAAACTAAAATGTAGAAAGAAATCATGAATAAAAAATTAAAAATAAATATTTAATAAAATTTTAATTCTAACGGGTTACCTGAACCCGACCCGAACCCGACACTAACCCGACACGAAATTATCAGGTCCTTATTAGGTCGACCCGATAAGGACCCGAACCTTATCGTGCGTGTCACTAACCCATTAATTTCGTGCGGTTTCGTATCGTGCTTTCGTGTCGTGTCGAAAATTGGCAGCCCTAGTTGACGCTAAACTAAGGGGGGTGTATTCGTTGTTGATTTCCACAGAATTTAAAAAGTCCATGGAATTTAAATTCCATGGAATTCACATAGATTACAGACGACTTTCAAAGAATCCGTGGTTGGATTTCACCTCGATTTTGACTGATTTTCGAAGACTTTACGGGATAATTTTGGAATTGAATTCCATGAAACCAGCGCTCGCGGAGTCCCAGCACCGCTGGAAACCCAACGAGCGCTGGAAACCCAGCGACCGCGGCAACCCAGCGGCCGCTGGAGTAGGCTTCTGCGGCCACAATCATCCCTCAACTTGCTGGTGCTTTTGTTTACAGAGAGAAGTACATTAACAGCATACACTCTCCACAATCATCCCTCGCACTATGCGTCTTGGAATTTGGAAACATATTACCTTGTGCCCAAGCCCTTCAACTATCTTCAACATTTGCTTTTCTGTATACTGCAAGCCCGAATGCCTCATCTTACATTCTCCAAATGTAAGATCTTGACATCAGCAAAGAAAAGAAGCATAGCATAAAGAATAATCAAAGATCCAAGCAATAATACTTGACTACAAATGAAATTACATCACTCAGTTTGCATTTCTAAGAGCCACACATCCTTAGAATCTGCATCCAGCAACAATCTTTTGCTAAAAATGTTCAATTTAATCAAAACAAAGCTCAGACATAGCTTGTCTGATAGTTTCACAAACAATTACCTCCATTGCTAGCCCATAGCTTGCTCCATTAGGTCTGAGACCATTCCTTCTCAACTGTTGAAAGACCCACGATACTCCCTTCCATTGGCAAGTCGGAACACAAGCATTTAAAACCTAGGGATCAGCCAGTTCAGCTACACAGTTATATACATAGAATCTCTTAGAAAGTGACAAACTCTCTTACAGCATTAAATATAACAATGTCTGGTTGAAGTTCAGGACTCCAATTTTTGCGCCTCATATTTTTGATGTTTTTTGGTTTCTCCTTCATGGATTCAATAACATTCAGCAGCTCTTTCAGTAAACCAGCTTGGCCCAGTATAACAGAAAAACAATGAAATGCTGCCATATCTGGATATATATGTGCATCTCCCTACAAAACAGCTCATGATTAATCTTCCATCAACACAGATTTCTATTGCAATCCAAACAGGAAGAAAAAAAAGAAGCAAGAAAACTAGTACACGCATCAGATTAAAGACTCGAAGAGCTTCACGAGGCTTCCTGGCTCTGCCTAGCACTGTCAATAACTTTGTATACACGAACCTAAAATTTCAATCAAACACAACAAATCAAAATTAAAGAAACTGCAGCAAGCAAGCACTTGGAGGGAAGCAAAGGCGAGATGCGAACCTGCTCTTGAAATGCTTGTGCTCCTTGGAGCTGTACAGCCACTCTACAACAGAGCAGGCGTGTCTCCATTGCCCCTTGTGCCCAAGCCCTTCAACTATCTTCAACATTTACTTTTCTGTATACTGCAAGCCCGAGTGCCTCATCGTCCTCGTAAACTTCCAATCCTTCACACTCAGCTCAGTTGCACTCAGTCTACCAAACACAAACTCATTCTAGTTCACAATCAGAAGTTTATTTTTTTATTCTTAAAAAAATTTAGGGTCGCAATTGAACCAACTGAAACGAGCAAAAAGCAGAGGAAGAGAAGCAGAAATCCAATACCTGTCAATGAGAAGCTTGATTGCTTCGGCTTCAGTCCGCTTCCGCGGCGCCCAATTCCTCTCCTGAAGCAATCCTTGTTCAACCTCAACATCGTCATCCAAGAGCCATGATAACCGGTCCCTCTCACACTCGATTATGTCACTCAGCTCCCTCAAATGCTCGGGATTCAGGTGAGCCCCGTCGTGCTCTGCGCCCTCTCCGACGAGCTCTCGCAATCGGAGCCGGTCCAACCTCTCCCACGGGCGGCCCACCAGCTTCGCGGTTTGTTCATTTCTGGTGATGGTGTTTAACGTAACCAACACCTAAATCTATGAAGGGAAAACATAAAATTCTACCTAGTCGAGAAGGCTGGAAAGAGTAAAAATAGCTGATCGGAAACCTTGCACGAGAAAGAAAACAACTATTGTATTCGAAAATATGAGAGAGCGTAAAATCACAGTACACGAGCTCGGGCCCTATTTATAGATTTACAAGCGGAGGGGTAAAATAGTAAAAACATCTTCGGTGCATGCATCTTGCGTGGTGGAAGGGTACGCTGGTAATTTCGATAATACGCGGGAGACCTTCCCGCGCGTTTATTGGCTCCTCTGATGGAAATGTCTTCTCTGGCGAAGGCGTCTTCTCTGGTGATGTTGACATCTCTGGCATGAAGGACTCCTCTGGTATACACGTCTTCTCTGGCAAGGGCGTCTCCTCTGGCGGTAATGACTTCTCTGGCATGAAGGACTCCTCTGACGTGGATGACTTCTCTGATGGAGTTGACTTCTCTGATGACGATGACTTCCCTGACGATGGTGACTTCTCTGGCGAGTGTATCTCCTCTGCTATATTCGTCCCGCCAATGGGGTCGATTTCTCTGATTCGTATTCCTTCCCTACTCTGCACGTATTACTCCTCATCAACCACTCCCCCCTCTGGTCTGGTTGAACCGGGTATTCTTCATGTTCAACCAGTGGGGTACTGTGAAAGCCCAAACTATGCTGTTTTCTTTGATCCCTGCAAATCATGAAGCCATAAGTACTCTAATTTCATAAGAAAGTAAAGATAAACCCTGTAAATTGCCCTCTGGTATTTTTATTATTCCCACCCTCCCTGGTCTGGCTAGTTCACTCTGGAGTATTGCCACTAGCCAGAGGACTCGCCCGCGTGGATGACGTCACCTGCATTAAATGCCTGCCCGATCTACAGTACTTTTCTCGTACCCCGAGGTTACTTTTTAACCTTTGCGTCCTTTCGTTTCTCCGTAGAAATCCTCATCCGTCGATTATTTCCCGTGTGCCACGCGTCGTTCATCCCGTATGCTGGTGGTTACCCGCGTACAATATTACTTAGTCGATTCGAACTCCCACTTTTCACTATTCTTCTTCTCCAAGCTTTCCGAACGATTTTTCTGCATTTTCCGGCGATTCCCTCACTGTTCCGGCATCCTCCCGCGACCCTTCCGCTCCAGGTTTTACCGTCCATCTTTCTCTGGCCTAGGTAACTCGCGCATCCTCTTCACTGCAATTTTGTGTTTAATCGTAGCGTAGTGGTATAACTGTTGGTGCTCTGATTGAGCGTGTTAGAAACCCTAGGATTGGCATTTCCCATCATGGCCTGCACCTCCACCCCTCAACCCTCTCGCTCGCCTTCTCCTTCTGCCCGAGACCCTTCATCTTCCTCCCCCTCGCAGCAAGATCTCGAAAATCTTCCTTCCCCCTCTGTTTCTAACGAATCTCAAACTGCGCCCTCTCCCCCTCCACCTAAGAAAAAGGGGAAAAAGACCCCCCAACCCCCCAAAAGTGTTCCTCCATCCCGTCTTAGTGTCGCGGAGGTGGAAAAATTGAGAAGCAAATGTAGGCGTCCTGATGGTTTAAAGTTCGAGGCCTTCTCTAAGGGTTCAACGCCTCCCGAGAACCTTCACCATCCCAAGATGATAGTTGTTTGGAAAGCCCAGATAGATGCTGGTTTAAGGCTCCCTCCTCCTACCTTGCTGGTCGATGTTTGTAATTATTTTCACATCCCTTTCTTCCAAGTCGCCCCTTCTGCTATCCGAAGGCTATATGCCTTCCATGTTTTGTGCCGGGCTCACGGTGTTGGGGACACCGCAAAACTGTTCTGTCAGACCCAGACCCTTCGCATGCAGGGCAGTCCCCTGTATAGCTTTGCAGCTCATCCAAAACATCCTACTACCTTTCTCTCCTCTTTGAATTCTTTCGATAAGGGCTTCCTGAAGCATTATTGTTATGTGCGCACCCTTTTCGGCACCTGGCGCGATTATCATGCTTTGGAGCTGGAATGGCATAAGCTTCGCACTACTTATAAACCAGCTTCTCCCGAGGTCCCTTCTACCCGTGACCAGAGTATTATAACCCACCTTAACGCTATGAACAAGGCCCAGCCCCTAGACTGTAGGTACCTTGCTGAGAATAATTCATCTCTGGCATACAATGGTCTATTTCCCCTGTACCCAGAGAAATCAATAGGTAAAAAATATACATTAAAAAACATATTAGCTTTTGTTACCCTGATTTTAATGTTGTGAAATTTTGGTTTGCAGATATGTCTTGGAGGCGCAAGTGTGGGGACAACTTGCCCGACATTCCCTCTCTTGCTGGCAGCGGGGAACGTGGCACAGGTGGTTCTGCTTCCGGGACAAATCCCTCGGAGCAGCCTATTCCTCCTGTAGTTGAAATCCCAGAGGGGAATGTGGAAGCCTCGCGTCCATTTGACGCGGAGGAAGTTGATGCGGGAGCCCTTGTTCATAGGGGTAGACGCTCCAGCGCTGGTGATGCCGCTGGCACCTGTGAAGAAGATATCCAAATCGTGGATATTACTGATGAGGTTCCTTCGCCCGATTCAGCTCCCGGTGCCCCCCTTGCTGAGCTTTCGAAGAAAAGGAAGAGGGGCTCCCTAATCTCTGTAGGTGAGAAGGAGAAACAGGAGGGCCTGAAAAAGGCCGGCAAATCTTCAGAGCCAGCGAGGAAGTCTGCTGGTGGTGTAAAGATTCTCCCCTCTGCTGGGGACAAGGGCAAGGGGCCAGCTAAGAAGTCAGCTGGTGGTTCTAAGGTTCTCCCCTCGACCGGTGGAAAGGGTAAGGGCAAAGCTGTGGTGCCCTCGGCTGATGAACCAGAGGATCTTGTTCCTGGGCCGATTTCGAGTTTATCGGGGCAGGAATTGATTGATGCCTTGATAGCTCGTGTCCACTCAAAGGACCAAGAGAAAATGGAGAAGCTGTCCCGACCGGCTTTAGCTACTCAGCTCTGCCGGTTGGCTCTTCAGGTATCCTGCATCTTATACTCTTTGTTAAAAATTTTAAATTACTAACCTTTTATTGTTTTGTTGGAACCCATTTTATTTTCTTGCAGGTGGAGTCGGGGATGTGGGGGGCTGTTAAATGCATCCATGACTACGAGGTGGCAGAGAAAGAGAGAGAGAAGGAACAAGCGGACGTTGCCAAGCGTGACGATGCTGTCGCTGGGGTGGTGGAACGCCTGAGTAAAGCTGAAGCGGAGATTATTGATTTGAAGGCCCGGCTAGCTCAAATAGAAGTAGAGAAGTCCTCTCTGGTTTCTGAATTGACCAGAGCAACTAAAGAAAGCCATGCGAGCCTTGCCAGGTTCAAGGCAGAGTATGAGCAGGCCTACAAAGGAGCCCGGCGCGACTGGAAAAAGACATCTGCTGAAGCTCAGAATCGCGCTTATATCCTGGGGGTACGAGATCAGCGCCTGGAGTATTTCCTGTCTCCGCAAGGTCAACACTTCCTGGGGGTGATGCTGGAGGGCACTCTGGAGGCTTTCAAAAAGACTCCCGAATACCTGGAGGATTTCGGACCCCTTTTTGCTTACGTGATAGAGCGTACTGCTACAAAGGCATTGGAGATGGCGGGAGCCACCCCAGAGCAACTTGCTACCCTGAACCTGCAAGCCTTGATGGACAACCTCAAGGATGAGGAGATAAATAAGCTAATGGGAATCCCTGCAAATTCTCCAGGGAAGCCAGAGTGGTGGTATCCAGTGCTGGAGAAAGCCATTCCCTATTTTACTCTTGGGATTGGATCTGACTCGTTGCCCTCTGCTCCCATGTATATGCCTGCTTTCTCCGCTTCCCTGGTGCGCTTTGTGAATCGGCTGCGGGATCCCTCTGGCCAGGTCACCCGGACGTTTTCTCAGTTCGGCATGGAGCCTCCCCTACCCTCTGACTTGACATCTTCTGCCTTCACCGACTCCGCCTCTTCCTCTGTTGCGGTGGATCAGCTGTTTGACCTGTACAGAGATGAGAATCTGTATGTGCAGGAGGCTGCGAAGCTGTTGGATCTGGGAGCTCGTCTTCCGAAAGTGAAGAAAGCTGGCATGCTGCCAGTATTTGCAGGGGGAGCCTCTGCTAGCCAGCCCTCCGCAAGTGGTGTCCCTCTTCTGGTCTCCTCTGCCTCTGTCCCTGCTTCCTTTACCTCCCCTGCGGATGCCCCCGTCCCTCCTGCCTAATTTGATGACAAATTTTGTAATTTCGCTAGTTTGTATAAATTGGATACTTACTTCTTGTTTTGGGGTGTATAGCTCTGCCTCACTGGCATATTTAAGTGAAGTTTTTTCCTTGCTTGTGCTGCTTTTCTCCCTTCATTCTTTACGTTGTTCTTACTGCTCGTTGATGTTTGAGTTTATATTCCCGTCTTTCCCCTGCTGTTTTGAATTGACTTGTTACGCTTGTTGTTGATGCTTCTCTGATCCCCTCCCTTGGGATTTCTTTTGATTTCTGCTATAAGGATTCCGTTGACTCTTCTAGCGAGAATTGTGATGACTCCTCTGGCGAGGATTGTGATGACTCCTCTGTCGAGGATTGTGATGACTCATCTGTCGAGGATTGTGATGACTCCTCTGTCGAGGATTGTGATGACTCCTCTGTCGAGGATGGTGATGACTCCTCTGGCGAGGGTGGTGATGACTCCTCTGGCGAGGGTTGTGATGACTCCTCTGGCGAGGATAGTGATGACTCCTCTGGCGAGGATAGTGATGACTCCTCTGGCGAGGATGGTGATGACTCCTCTGGCGAGGATAGTGATGACTCCTCTGGCGAGGATTTGGTTGATTCTTCTGGAAAGGATTTTACCGCCTCCTCTGCCGAGGATTTGGTTGATTCCTCTTGAAAGGATTTTACCGCCTCCTCTGCCGAGGATTTGGTTGATTTCTTTGTTGGCGATTTCGTGCTTCCCATCCAAGCTGCTTCCCATCCGTGCTGCTTCCCATCCAAGCTGCTTCCCATTCAAGCTTGAGCACTCTGCGCGGAGCATGGAAGACCTGGGGGGTGCAACCAACTTTCGCGGCTTACGATTAAATAGTAACCCTCTGCGTGGAGCATGGAAGGCCCGGGTGGCACGACCAACTTTCACGGCTTACGATTAAATAGTAACCCTCTGCGTGGAGCATGGAAGGCCCGGATGGCACGACCAACTTTCACGGCTTACGATTAAATAGTAACCCCCTGCACGGAGCATGGAAAACCCGGGGGGTGCGACCAGCTTTCGTGACTTACGGTTAAGGACAACCTCTGCGCGGAGCATGGAGGACCCGGGGGGCGTAACCAACTTTCGCGGCTTACGATTATGTGCCACCTCTGCGCGGAGCATGGAAGGCCCGGATGGCACGACCAACTTTCGCGGCTTACGATTGAAAGAACACCATGCACGGAGCGTGGAAAACCCGGGGGGTGCGACCAGCTTTCGTGGCTTACGGTTAAAGCAACCTCTGCGCGGAGCATGGAAAACCCGGGGGGTGCAACCAACTTTCGCGGCTTATGATTAAGTGCTATCTCTGCGCGGAGCATGGAGGGCCCGGGTGGCACAACCAACTTTCGCGGCTTACGATTGACAGGAACACCCTGCACGGAGCATGGAAAACCCGGGGGGTGTGACCAACTTTCGTGGCTTACGGTTAAAGCAACCTCTGCGCGGAGCATGGAAAACCCGGGGGGTGCAACCAACTTTCGCGGCTTACGATTAAGTGCTATCTCTGCACGGAGCATGGAAGGCCCGAATGGCACGACCAACTTTCGCGGCTTACGATTGACAGGAACACCCTGCACGGAGCATGGAAAACCCGGGGGGTGTGACCAACTTTCGTGGCTTACGGTTAAAGCAACCTCTGCGCGGAGCATGGAAAACCCGGGGGGTGCAACCAACTTTCGCGGCTTACGATTAAGTGCTATCTCTGCGCGGAGCATGGAAGGCCCGAATGGCACGACCAACTTTCGCGGCTTACGATTGACAGGAACACCCTGCACGGAGCATGGAAAACCCGGGGGGTGTGACCAACTTTCGTGGCTTACGGTTAAAGCAACCTCTGCGCGGAGCATGGAAAACCCGGGGGGTGCAACCAACTTTCGCGGCTTACGATTAAGTGCTATCTCTGCGCGGAGCATGGAAGGCCCGAATGGCACGACCAACTTTCGCGGCTTACGATTGTCAGGAACCTCTGCGCGGAGCATGGAGGGCCCGGATGGCACAACCAACTTTCGCGGCTTACGATTGTCAGGGACCTCTGCGCGGAGCATGGAGGGCCCGGATGGCACAACCAACTTTCGAGACTTACGATTGTCAGGGACATTCTCTGTTCTGGTTGGGTGTAACACCTCTGCTCTGGTGAAGCATGATCCCTCTGTTTTTCCCTTGGCTTGCTGAGAAGCAATTTTTGAATTTAAAAATTGGGACCTACGGGTATACACCCTACTCCCCCCTCTGGTGACATGTGCAATACTCCGTTATGAACATGTTGGCCCAAATACTTCTTACTCCCTTCTCCGGCCCATGCCTTCGCATAAGCCCATTACCTCTTGCCCCCTTTCTCAGGCCCAACACCGTCTCTATATATATCCCTCCATCCTTCATGACCTAGTTCATAGTCCCTTATTTTATTTCCGCCGCCCTAAGCTGCTCTCCTCTCAAACCCTAGATCTCCCGTCTTTTTGGCTCAAAATGCCTTCTTATCTTGGTTGTAATGCCCTCAGTCGGGGGAGCGAGTCCTTTTGAGAAAGTACGCCGGCGCCCGTTGGTGACTGAAAAAACAGGACTCCCCCCCGCCTGAGGGTTTTATCTCCAAGATTCTTAGAGAAAGCTCCCTCGTTATCCTTTTCCGACCTCCTCTCAAACCCTAGATCTGTTATTCCTTTTCTCCTACTTCCCTTATTTTTCCCATCTTGGTTGTAAAGCACTCAGGTAAGGGAAGTTCCCCTCTGAACACTCACATCCCTAAAGGCTCCGCCTTTTACTCTGTATTTCTGGTGCAGATCTCTAACTTTGTGGTTGTGATGAGCGGGCTTCCCTTGCTTGAGAGCGTTATTGCCGTGTTTCCCGGATCTGGCCGTCGTTTCTCCAGATCTGAGCGTTGATTCCCCGGATCTGGACATTGGTTTGTTCCTTTTCTGTATTCCTTCTCTGTAGCATTTTGACTTGTTATTTTTCTGGATATTCTGCAGGCATGTGGTGGAGCTGAAGTAGATCTGAGAGATGAGCATGTCCCGGCGGCGAAAGAGAACTCGAAGTGTTGGGTCGTGGAAGAAGAGACGTCCATCCCTGATACTTGCTTTCCCTTTGACCTGCTAAGAAGCAGTTTTTGTATTTGTTTCTCCCTTGTCCTGCTAAGAAGCAGTTTGCATTTTGAATTTAAAAATTGGGGACTACGGGTATACACCCTACTCCCCCCTCTGGTGACATGTGCAGTGCTCTGCACGAACATGTTAAGTAGCATATGTAATGTAAGAAAACAAGAATTGAAATAAACAAACACAACACCAGGGAATTCCCTAGAACCACATATCTGTTTTATTGATATTATGGCCCCGGACCTCGTTAAAACCCCTGTGGGGAAAAAGAGTATCCGGTCTACAAGTGATTACTCCTGCTAAGAAGCAGTTATACATAGAACTTTTTTAGTGTGTTTATATTCCATGGTCTGGGTAGAGCTCTGCCGTCTGAATCTGACAATATGTACGCACCGCCTCCCAAGACCTCTGTGACGATGTATGGCCCTTCACAATTGGCCTCGAACTTGCCCACCGCCTTTAACGCATCAGCTCGCTTGAGAACCAAATCGCCCTTTGACAATTTCCTCACTCTGACCCGTTTGTCATATCCCGCTTTGATGATGCCTTTGTATTTGGCCGCTCTGATGCGGGCTTCCTCCCGCTGTGCTTCCACCAAGTCCAGCTCTGCTCGGCGGAGCTCTTCATTGTGTTCAGTGTTATACGCGGTAATCCGGTATGATTCTAGTCGTGCCTCTGCTGGTATCACCGCGTTGGATCCATACACCAGCGTGAATGGTGCCTCCCCTGTCGCCGTTTTTGGACTGGTTCGGTGAGCCCAGAGAACGGTGTCCAGCTCTTCTACCCACTTCCCTCTGCTCTGAGTTAGCCTCTTCTTGATTCCTTCACATATGGTCCTGTTAGCTAATTCCACTTGTCCATTTGCCTGTGGATGAGCCACTGAGACAAACCGCTGTGTAATATCCATTCGATCACAGAAATCCGCGATCCTCTGCCCTGTAAATTGAGTCCCATTATCAGACACTATGATTCGCGGCACTCCGAATCTGCAACAGATATTCCTCCAGATGAAGCGTTCCACAGTAACTTCATCAATCTTGCTCACAGCCTCAGCTTCGACCCATTTAGAAAAATAATCTACTACCACAATGAGAAAGCATTTCCCGCCAGGTGCTGTAGGCAACTTCCCAACTATATCAATGCCCCATTTGTCAAACGGACAAGCAGCGTACATTACACCCATGGGCTCCCCTGGTATGTTGATTCTCCCGGCATGCCTCTGACAAGCTTCACACTTGCGGACGAACTCTCTGGCTTCCTGGTTGATATGAGGCCAATAGAACCCGGCCCGGATAATTTTGCGCACAAGATCCCGAAATCCCGTATGCCCACCACAGCAACCTGCATGAATTTCTTGCAAAGCAAAATTAGCTTCCTCTGGAGATAAACATTTTAGCAAAGGTTGAGTGAAAGATCGTTTGAAGAGTTGATCGTTGATTAGACAGTAATTCTCATAACGGGCCCTCTGGTTGGACTCTCTGCTTAGCCGCTCCCCTGTCTTTAGGAAGTGTATGATCGGAGCCCGCCAATCATCCCTGATCTCTACCGAGAACACCTGCGAAGTCTCCATCTCTCGGGTATCACATAGTAGAATAATCTCATCACTCCAAGTTTGCTCCACCGCGCTAGCCATTCGCGCCAGTAGATCCGCTTTTGTATTCTCCTCCCGTGAAATCTGCTCGAGCTTGAATTCCATGAACTTTTCTTTCATTCCGTTAATTTTGGTGTGGTACGCTTTCATCCTCTGATCTTTGATATTGTATCCTCCTGAGAACTGTTGAGCTACCAGTTGAGAATCTGTCCTGATGATGACACACTCGGCCTTAAGCTCTGACAAGATATGTGCCCCTCTGACCACTGCCTCATATTCTGCCTCATTGTTAGATAACCGGCAGGTGAATTTAATAGCGAACTGATATGTTCCGTATCCTGGCGAAGTGATATGTACCCCAATTCCGCACCCCTCTTTTGTCACTGACCCATCCACACAAGCCACCCAGAACTCTGGTATGGGACGACGAGTTGTTTCTTGTATGAAGCCTGCCAATGCCTGCGCCTTGATCGCCGTTCGTGGCTCGTACTCTACATCATATTCCCCTAGTTCCACAGCCCATTTAACCATTCTTCCCGACAAATCCGCGCGCCCCAAAACTTGTTTAAAAGGTAAAGACGTGCGTACCACCACTCGATGTGAAAGGAAATAAGGCCTCAGTTTTCTTGCCGTGATCATGACCGCCAGAGCAGCCTTTTCGATCTCTGTGTAGTTGAGCTCAGGGCCCTGAATAATTCTGCTGACAAAATAGATGGGTCTCTGATGACTTCCCTCCTCTCTGATTAGCACAGAGCTGATTGACTCCTCCCCCATAGCTATGTATAGATACAACGTTTCTCCCGGAACTGGCTTGGTCAGAGTTGGGAGTTTTGCTAGGTATACTTTAAGATCCTCAAACGCCGCTCGGCATTCCTCTGTCCATAGAAACTTGGTTCCCTTCCTCAACACTTTGAAAAACGGCATGCTTCGCTCTGCCGATCGCGATATAAACCTGCTCAAAGCAGTGATACGCCCATTCAGAGTCTGCACCTCCTTGATTCCTCTGGGCGGTGTCATTTCTAAAATAGCTTTGACCTTGTCGGCGTTGACCTCAATCCCTGCTGGCGTGACCTTATACCCCAAGAATTTCCCTGTTGTGACCCCAAAAGTGCACTTGGCTGGGTTCAACATGAGTCTGTGATCTCTGACTACTGTGAAGATCTCTTCCAGATCAGATACATGGTCCTCTGCCCTGTTACTCCGTACGAGCATATCGTCTACGTATACTGAGATATTCTTAGCAAGTTGTTCTTTGAAAATTTTCTCCATCATTCGCTGATACGTGGCTCCTGCATTCTTCAGACCAAACGGCATACTCTTCCACCCATATACTCCACAACAGACGGCAAAGGCCGTTTTGGCGATGTCTCCCCTGTTCATTTTTACCTGATGATACCCTTGGTACGCATCCATCATGGATAATAAGGCACATCCTGAAGTGGAGTCCACCAATTGATCAATCCGCGGCAGAGGATAGTGGTCCTTCGGGCAAGCAGCGTTTAAATCTCTGAAATCCACACACATCCTCCAGGTGTTTGTTTTCTTAGGTACCATTACCGCGTTTGAAATCCACTCCGGATATTGCACCTCCACAATATGCCCAGCTTTCAATAGTTCATAGACCTGCTCTCTGATGGCAGCGTCCTTTTCAGCCCCAAAATTCCTTGTCCGTTGCTTTACCGGCTTGACCTTAGGGTCCACGTTGAGGCAATGCTCTGCCAACCCTCTATCGATTCCCTTCAAATCTGCGGTGCTGAAAGCGAACACATCCGCATTTCGCCGAAGACAACCAATGAGCTCCTCTCTGACCTGATCGCTCATGGCCGATCCGATTTTAGTCTGGAAACCCTCTTTCCCTGGAAATAACTCTATCATATTGCAAACATCACTAGTGGACACCAGCGCGGTTTTCTCTGTGGAGTCTCTGTCTTTTAATAAATCTGCCAACTCTTGGCGCTCCTCTGCTGGGGCATGCACCTCGCCCACTTTCCCCTTCTTCCGGGCGTTCGACCCCTCTGTCCATCTTTCCCTTTTCTGCCCCGCGGACTGTGTGAGCATTTGTACGTGGCATGCTTTTGATGTCGTTTGATCGCCACAAACATCTCCCACTCTTCCTCCCTCGATTGGAAACTTCATTTTTAGGTGAAACAAAGAGATAACCGCCCTGAACGCCGTCAAGGCGGGACGGCCGAGTATGACATTGTACGAGGGTTTAGGCATATCTACCACTAAGAACCGTACCATCCTTATTTTGTTGCCTGCAGCTGTATTGCCGAGAATCAATGGCAGCTCTACATACCCCAGAGGCATGACCATCTCTCCTCCAAACCCAAACAGAGGAGCATTTGTCGGCTCAACATGAGCGTTAATTCCCATATTTTGGAGACATTCCTTATACAAGATGTTTACAGCGCTGCCCGAATCCACGAAAATACGGTGAATAATGCAGCCGGCAATGTCCGCCGTGATGACCAGCGCATCATCATGCGGATACATTAGTGTGCGTATATCCTCTGCTCCAAAAGTGATTGCCGGCTCCTCTGCCGCGCTGGTGACTTCCATGACCCTTTTAGGATAATACCCTGTTTTAACTGCTCTGACGACTTGTTTTTTAGCCCTATTTGATGTGGGCATCTCGTTCTCCCCACAAATCATGTGAACTTCCCTTCTATACGGGGGGGGGGAGGAAGAGCTTGTCTGTCTGCCCCCTCTCTGCGATTATCCTGGTTGTCATCAAGCCTGCGATCTCTGTTGTTGTTCCCCTGTTCTCGCCGCTGATCCCGGTTATTTCTTTGATCCCTCTGATCTCGCTGATCTCTCTGATCCCTCTGATCTCGCTGATCTCTCTGATCAGTCCTCCTCTGACCTTCATTTTCCCTATCAATGAGATGGTCGAGATATCCCTGACGCACCAGTAACTCCAATTGGTGCTTAAGGTGCCCACAATATTTCGTGTAATGCCCGAAGGAATTGTGATATTCACACAACTTATTGTTAGGCCCTTCCTGCGGCGGCCCAGTCCGGTAGGTCCCCGGTGCCCTAAAGAACGGCTGATCCTTTATCAGATGAAAAATTTCTTCTTGTGGTTTAATCAAGGGCGTGTATTCGGTAAACCGCGTTACTTCATTCACTGTGCGCTGTTGATTAGATGGCATTCCTCCCTGGGGTGGGAGTACCCTGGGAGGCAACCCTCTGAATGGGGCCCTATCTTGCTGTCTCTGTCTTTCGGGTGCTTCCTCAGCTTTCTTGACTCTGTGTTTCTCATTTTCCACCTTCCTCGCCATTTTGGCATCCTCCAACTGTAGATAACCCGGCAGCCTTGCCATGATGTCATCAAAATCCCTTGCCGGTCGAATTTGTAATTCGTCAAAAAAGATCCCTGGCCTGAGTCCTCTGACATAGGCGCAGTTTTTAATTTGCGATTCTGCCTCTGGCACCTCCAGAGCGGCAAGGTTAAACCTCGCTGTGTACTCCCGTAGCGTTTCTCCCTGCTCCTGCTTAATATCCATCAGCGAAAGGGCTGACTTCCCTACCCTTCGTGAACTCGCGAACTGCCGCAAAAAACGAGTCTGTAATTCTTCGAAAAAGTGAATGGAATTTGGGGGCAGCGTTCCAAACCATAACTGAGCTGGTCCAGTAAGAGTAGTGGAGAAGATTCGGCACTTAATGCCCTCCGTGTACATGTGCAGCGTAACCAACCCTTCAAACCGATTGAGGTGTACCTCCGGATCGGTAGTGCCATCGTAATCCAGTGAGATGGGCTTGTAACTTCTAGGTAAGGTATCTGCCAAGATATCGTCCGAGAAAGGACTGCGGTTGTTGATCGGGTGGAGCCTTGATGTCTTAGCTCTCTTGTCCCCCTTATGCCTCCCCTGCTCCCTTCTGTCTCTGGGCGCATCACGAGCGTGGCGCTTATGGACTCTGTATTCATGTCTGCCAGAGGAATACTCCAGCTCCCTCTCCTCTGACCTCTCTGTGTAGTGCGATTTTTTCGATCGATGGGACTTCTCCACCCGATGCGATTTTCCTGACCTTTGTTCCCTATCCTCCCTTCGGGATTTCTCCCTAAGTGATTCCTCCAGATCCTGGAGTTGATGTTTCAGCTGAGACACTTGGTTTTTTAACCGAGCCTTCTCCCTCGGTCTCTCTTCCTCCAACCAGGGGAGCTACAGTAGGAACCATAGACAACATGGGAGTTCCTAGTGCCTGACGCACAGCGGAGTAGTGAAGCAGCGCCATCATCTGTTCCATTGACCCAAACATAAGCTGTCCCGCTCCAGGCGCGGGAGTTAAGCATGGCATATCAGATCCTGGAGTCACCAGAGCAGATCTCTGGAGGCTTGCATTCAACCCTGTCAACGGAGTGGCGGAGATAGCCTGAAACCCTGGTGGGGCAGTGAAGGTAGCATTGCCCTGTAGGCCGGTGAACAATGAAGGAGGCACCTCAGTTTGCGGTGAGCATCTGATGATCCCATGGTACCTACACGTAAGCAAAGTGAGAAAAGTCCCAAGGACAAAAGAACAAACCCTCCGTTACCGATGGGAGTCCCAATATAAGAAATCCAATAAAGAATCCCGAGCACCGGTACAAAGACCGTTAAAAAGTTCCGAGTAATTCTACACTCTGGAAAATAAACCCAGAGTATAGATTGAGAAAAACAGAGCCCTCAGTAAAATCCAGCAGACGCGAGATACCCAGAGATAAGTACAAACAGAGCAACCACCAGAAGACATGTTAGCACGATTCATTAAACATGATAACAAAAAGAATTATGTAAAATACTACCATAATACGAAGATTAAACAAGGAAAACATGGAGAACATGAATAATAGTTTCCCATAAGTGAAGATCGTCCACAAAACAACAATACGAATTTCATCGCAACAAAGACAAAGTGCTAATTATCATATTATTGAGGTAAAGCCCTCGCATCAACGACAATAAATACCCTTGAAATCGAAGATGAGCCACAAAAATCCACATATCCATAGCAAAAAACCCCAATATATCAGGAACAGAGCATAACTTCCCAATTCAACCATCGAAATCGAAGATTAGCCACGAAAATCATGAGAAACACCCCTAAATACCCTTCCTTAAACGAAAATCATCTGTAAACTCACGGCACAGAACCAACATACCAGAAACAGATTATCACCCCGATTCAACGATACAAAGCGAGGATTAATCACCAAAACATAGGAAGTAACGGTAATTATCAATCGCAAACACAGGATACCCACGGATTAACAACGCGAACCCGAGCATAACAGAAGCAAAGTACTAATCGGCGTATTATCGATGCGAACCCATGAATTAACAGTAATAACCACACGCTTCACCGAAAACAAGATAAAACACGAAGATCGCCCACAATTATCGCATTAACACGCAAAACAACCACATACAAGCAACATAAACCCAAAATATCGGGGATCCGTAAGGAAACGTCGAACACAATCGTAACAGAGCACCCAAATACAATTTCCTCATGCAAAACATTAGATCGGTGAGGAAAACCTCAATTCTACAAGAGAACCCCTTATTCGCAGATAACTACCCCAAACAAGCGGTAAATAAACGTAAATTTCCCCTGATTCATGTTTTACGCCCGTCACCACCTTTCCCCATGCACCCAAAACACAAATCAACACAGAGCTCAGCAGATTAACCACATATTAAACCAGAAAACGCAATTAAACGATTAAACACAGCTGGATATCCGGATTATCGGACCAATCGGTGCCAACGCCCGCAAATCCGATTGAATTCACAGATCTGCGTACGCCGGCGACCGTAATCTCACGTCTTAATTCAGTAGCCTTCCCACAGACGGCGCCAGTTGGTGTTTAACGTAACCAACACCTAAATCTATGAAGGGAAAACATAAAATTCTACCTAGTCGAGAAGGCTGGAAAGAGTAAAAATAGCTGATCGGAAACCTTGCACGAGAAAGAAAACAACTATTGTATTCGAAAATATGAGAGAGCGTAAAATCACAGTACACGAGCTCGGGCCCTATTTATAGATTTACAAGCGGAGGGGTAAAATAGTAAAAACATCTTCGGTGCATGCGTCTTGCGTGGTGGAAGGGTACGCTGGTAATTTCGATAATACGCGGGAGACCTTCCCGCGCGTTTATTGGCTCCTCTGATGGAAATGTCTTCTCTGGCGAAGGCGTCTTCTCTGGTGATGTTGACATCTCTGGCATGAAGGACTCCTCTGGTAAACACGTCTTCTCTGGCAAGGGCGTCTCCTCTGGCGGTAATGACTTCTCTGGCATGAAGGACTCCTCTGACGTGGATGACTTCTCTGATGGAGTTGACTTCTCTGATGACGATGACTTCCCTGACGATGGTGACTTCTCTGGCGAGTGTATCTCCTCTGCTATATTTGTCCCGCCAATGGGGTCGATTTCTCTGATTCGTATTCCTTCCCTACTCTGCACGTATTACTCCTCATCAGGTGAATTTCTTGTACTCGGACTTGATAGTTTGGAAATGGGATTCTTCCAAAACTACGATAGTTGTTTCAGTTTAGAGCTTTCCTGATAAACTTGTATGAATTTCCTGTTGACATCAGAAGAGTAGTTGTGCTTCCATGGGTTTTGTAGCCAAACTTGATGTTCGAATGGTTGATTCTGCATAATAGAGAAGAAGATTATTGAGAAAACTTGTGCTTCTCAACGATTGCTGAGTTCCAGCGCTCGCTGGCTTCTTGGCCGCGGGCACTGGAACTCATCGCTCGCTTAAAACTTCATGGATTTCAATTCTCGTGGTTCTTGGCCGGATTTCGTCGTGTGTATTTTTTGGATGAAATCCATGAAAGTCATTCCGGATTTTAAGTTAATGGAATAACAAATACACCTAGATTTGTATGGATTTTAAAAAGTCTTGAACGAATACACTCAGATTTATATGGACTTTTAAAAGTCTTAAACGAATACACCCAGATTTCTGCAGACTTTTAAAAGTCTTGAACGAATACACCCAGACTTTTAAAATCCATAAAAATCCATCAAATTCCACAACGAATACACCCCCCTAAGTACGGGTCGAGGGTGATTTTTTTTTTAAATAATGGGTATTTCTAAGGGTGTGGTAGGGTCATGTCCTAAAAAAGAAAGTGGTACCTTTTGATGGATGCAAAAATGGCGAAAGTGTCATACTTTTGGGGAACAAATGGAGTATATAAATTTGTTTTAGTTTAGTAAATTTAGTTTCAAGAATGTTATTGACTCTGGCTTATCTGAGATGGTCATTCAAGTTTGAGCTCCCCTAACTATATCTTATGCAATAATGACCAAAGAAAGTCAACGACAATCAATTTTGTTAGTTTTTTCTTGGCAAGATAAGTTTTAACACATTACCACTTGCATGTTGCTAGGGGTGGTAATTTGGTGTCGGTTAACTGGTTATAACCGTAACCGAACAGGAAAACCGGTTATTAATCGGTTAATCGATAACCGATTTTCACTGGATCGGTTCGATTATCGGTTATTAGCTTTTAAATATACCAGTTATTTATTCGGTTTAATCAGTAACCAACCGGTTAAGTCGAATTAACCAGTGTTTGTAAGTAAGTAATTTGAAATACATGTTTTATTATTTAATTTTATTACAAGGAAAAAGGCAATATACCATATTTCCCTATAACAACGTGAACGAGGTATAGTAAGGAAATAAAAAAGTGTGGTATTTTCCTTTGTTTGGACTCTCACTTGTACCAAATAATAGTCACTCGATGGCCAAGTACCAGATTTGCAGTTACACGTCTTACTAATCTCCTTCCTCACTAGTATTATGTTTCAGTATTTCTGCCATTTTTAATACATCAATATACAAGTTTTCTTTTCCATTCTCACTAGCTAGAAGGAATTCTTCAACAGCTAAAAGCCTAAAATCAAACGAACTAATAGAGATAACCTCATATTCCATACTAGTGAAATCGAAAGGCTTCCTAACCTACAAAGTTTTTGTGATTAGGCGGTTGCTATTTCATTGATCGAAATAGTATAAACCAGGTTAGTAGAGGACAAAGTTAATATCTTCCTTTGCGTAGCCTCAAATGAATAGGAAAGATAGGTCCACACAAGATTCATAGACTTTTCTTAATTGATGTTCGAATTTAACAAATTCAGTGATTCATTCAATAGTAATAAAATATATTCCTTCTCGAACATAAGTATGTTCATCCCTAGCTAAGTTCTTAATCACTCCAAGTGGAAACTATAAATATAATCAAAATCACCCAACATCAAGAATTAACCGGTGTTTCAGACTGATCTGCTCTGCCATGCAATTAACTGGTTGATCGGTCAATCGTTTGATTTTCGGTTAGCATTTCGTTGTTAACCGGAACTCCGGTTCCGGTTAACCAAAAAATTGGTTCAGTTATAACTGAACTGGACCGATTACCACCCCTACATGTTGGTATATCAAGAGTATGAGACTGCAACTCACTGAAAAGTTTAGTTTTTCTTTTCGATGAATTGTTGATAATTTAATTTTTAACTTATAGATTTTGTTTAATATTTATTTAGTAAAAATATCACTTTAACTTTGATGATTGTCATACATTGCATTAATTAGTGTACTAGTAAAATTGATACTTGAGTTTTAATGATATCAAAATAATTTTTTTGGCAATTGTAAACACAACTTTTATATTTAAACTAACAAATACGAAATTGTCTGCAACTTTAATATTTGTTCATCAAATATATTTTTGCGGGTTGCTATATCTATTTGATCATTTGATTCTTTTTTTTAAGTTGATTCACAAACGAGCTTTGAGTAGTCATTTATATTTTTGGTCTTCTTGGACTTGGTCTTCGAGCTTTATGATATTGATGTAGAGGGCCTTCACATTGTTTCTAGATCCGACGTTGGGTTTGACTTGAGCTCTGGACTTAACTTAAGCTTTGAGCTTTAATTTTAGATCGAATGTTAGACTTGATTTGAGCTTTGGGCTTGACTTAAGCCTTAAGCTTTATAAAGTTTATGTGGAATGCATTTGCATTGTTTCTGGATCGAATGTTGGGCTTCATTTGAGATTCGGGTTTAACTTGAACCTTGGGCTTTATAATGGTGATGCAAAAGGCGTTCACCTTATTTCTAAATTGAACGTTGAACTTGGTTTGAGCTTTGGGCTACTTCCACGAAGAATGCCTTAAACCTCGATGGGTCAACTTAAATAGTA
This sequence comes from Salvia miltiorrhiza, assembly GCF_028751815.1. Classification (NCBI taxonomy): domain Eukaryota; kingdom Viridiplantae; phylum Streptophyta; class Magnoliopsida; order Lamiales; family Lamiaceae; genus Salvia; species Salvia miltiorrhiza. Next base: position 22,314,728 of record NC_080394.1, on the reverse strand, counting down.
GAGATAATTTCGTTATAGAGAAATTCTCTTCTAATTCTCAAACTCTTCAATTATAATTTGGTGTGTTTTGAACCTGAAGCAGGCCCTTATTTATGTAGGGAGAGCCAAACTTTGAGCTCGATCTTATATATTCTTGGGCGTCGGAGTGACTTGACGCAATTTCATTAGCTCTTGAAGATTGATACCTATGAATATCAAGATTTGACTTGCTGCCAAACAAAATTGATCTATATCTTTGAGATATGACAGTTCTTTATTAATAATGTATCTTACTTAAGGGTGTCAATTCGAGTTGCGGGTATCAGGTTTTCCCGATTGGCACCTGATACCTGATACTTGCACATCTATCAAGTATACGAAACTCGATAAAATTGGGTTGCGGGGCGGGATCGGGTATGTGGTCTGCCAATTTTTCAGGTATCGGATATACCTAATAGGTTTGCGGGTATACCTGAATACTCACAAGTGTTATTTTTATATTACAAAATATTTTTATTAATAATAGGGATTTAGGGGTCTCAAAATTTCAAACCAAGATAAAGAAAAAAACCCTAAAGGCTGAAACAATGAAACGCTAACACATAAGACACCAGAACTTGTCCCAACGTCCGTCACCCTCAGCTGCCCTACGGCTACACTTGCCCTTACCCTAGCTAGTCGTTGTAGCCCTCGTCGTCGTCGGTGGCTTCGCCGTTAGGCAGCACTACAACAGTTCAAACTTTGCCTTGACCTCTCGCACCCACTCTCAGCATCTCGTTGTGTTCCCATCGGCAGTCGACCACGAAGCAGAACCAGCCACCTCTTCTGACCAGGTATCGTAGCCATAGCTTAAGAATTCGAAAAAAGATAATTGAGATTTGAGATGGTTATTGATTTAGTCTTTTAGAATTAGAGAATTGAGATGGTTATTGATTTCAAGTATTATAATTGAGAAAACTATGAACAAGTTACGGTGGATGCAGATCAATGAATAGAAAGAATATTTGTTTTTTTATTCGTTAAACAAGAAACATCGTAATGTGTGAACAATGATTTGCTATTTTTTTTATTGACGGGTCTTTCGGGTATCTGAATATCCAGGTCGGGTACCCTCATCGGGTATTGGGATACTCGAGATGAAATTGTTGGAGGGGTTCAAGTATGATTTTGAGAGGATTTTTGGGGTCGGGTACCCACATATTTTGGATAGGGTACCCGATCTGACCCGTTTTGGTGTGCGATTTAACACATAAAAAATTTGATGCACCATAGCTTCCTTAGGCGGAGGACTGTCGGGCTAGTTTGGAGGCATATCGTGCAGTGAAACCCACTTACACGGTCGAAGATTTGATGGGCATGAGGTTGAGGAAAAGGAAATAGTTTTCGCCTAGGAGAGGTAGATACAGATGTGATGTTAATGCTCACGAAGGCGTATGGTGTTGGTGCCGTGGGGCAAGATCATCTTGGCCAAATTCATTTGGTTGCGGCGAAAGCTTCATCGCCAACCTCAAGCTCCTTACTAATGGAGATCATGGTGGTAATTGTTGGGATCATGTGGTGTATAGAATATAAGCTGGAACCCATTGATATATACACTAACTCTATGTTAGCAGCCCGTGTGATGGTGTATCCAGCGGAGGAGGGACAGTTCTTACCAGCGAATATTCTAGACATTCTTCAAGTGGCTCGTTCGTCTATTCTTACTAGTGTTAATCATGTTTATAAAGAAGCGAATAGAATATCACTTAGTTTAGCGCAATTTTCGCGCTCATATCGGCAACCAATTTGTTAGATTGTCGATTTTTCTTGTTGGATTTGCGAGATTTCTTCGAAGGATATCTCCTCATATATTGGTTCTTATTTCGTTTCAAAAAAAAAAAGAACAACCGATATAAAATTATAGATTCTCTAGAGGTCCACAAAAGAATAACTACCACACAAAAAAAATTTGTATAGATTAAACCAGTTAGAGCATCCGCAGCGGCCGGTGCTGAGGAGGGATCGACCCGGGGCGAGAGAGGAGGCCGCGCACTGGAGAATCGGCCAAGTGCGAGGCCGAGGCGAAGCCTAGCGCCGGGTTGAAGAGGAGGCGTGTGTGGCGCGTCCGCGCGCCTTTTTAAAAAAAAATCTAAATTCGTTAATTTTTTCAAAAAATGACCGTTTAAATTTTTGTTTTTGTTTTTTTTTTTAAATGGACCGTTGGAGGCAACGGCCGAATTTCAGTTTTTTTCCTTTTTTTTTATTTCCCTTTTATCTATATATATCACCACTCTTTTTCATTCATTTCACATCTCCACATCAAAAAATCATCTCCACATCAAAACAATTTCTAAAAAATGACTTGAAGGAGCACATTTGGTCTCGTTTTGGTCCGATTGAGTCCTAGAAAATTAGTGTAATTTTTATTTTTTTTATTGTATTTAAATTATGTCTTTAAATTATTGTAATGTTTAATTTTATTTTTAATGAAATTAGAAATTTAAAAATAAAAGTGTAGAAATATGAATTTTGTGGAAATGGGGATTTAAGCACCCACCTAAGACACAATGCATTGGAGAGGGGCGTGTCTTAGGTGGGGCCCACTCCTAAGACACCCCTCTAAGACACCACCATTGTGGATGCTCTTATTACATTTAAGTAGGTTAATTTAATTGGGTCCTAAAAGGCCCAATCTAATAATTAGGCCCAAAGAATAATGTGACCCGCCAAAATCGACCCGATTCGATCCAAATTTTGTTTTATTTTTATTTGTCCTTTTTATTTTCCCCGACCATGATCTGTATAATTTTTGGTTTCTGCTGATCACGCTCTATCTCTCTCCTCTCCTCTCTCTCTAGATTTCGATCTCTGCAACCATTTGACCTGAATACGCAGTGTTCATCCTCCGAAATGCCAACAGATCAAGGCGACCTCACCACCGAACAGGTACGCCAGTTTGCTGGCACATAAAATTGATGTGAAGCAAGAGTTTGTGAGATTTTGTTTCCTATTGCGTCTTATTTTCCTGTTTTAGTGCTGATACTATGATCCGGATGAGTAGTTTGTTGTTTTAGAGGGGAAAGATTGATTTTTTGGGTGGCGGTTTTGGAACTGGGGAGGTGAACTATTTGATTCTGAGTTGTGATGTTCTGTTCGTTTTGTTGTGAAGGTTTTGAGGAGGGATATTCCATGGGAGACTTACATGACTACTAAGCTGATATCAGGGACTGGGCTTCAGCTGCTGCGGCGTTACGATAAGAAACCCGAGAATTACAAAGCTCAATTGCTTGATGATGTAAATGTCCAATCGCTGCATTCTTTATTTTGTTGGAGTTTTTTGAGTTATTGCACTGAAGAACGTAGATGTTACATATTGTTACTTATAGTTTTATGCTTAAATTTTAAAAATTATGTACCTTCACTGGATTTCGAGATTTCCTGGCTGTCTACTCTACTTTTTTTTTTTACGATTTGTGCTTATTATTCTAAAAACTATGCTTGTTATTCTCGATTTCCTCACTCAGTTGACTCTACTGTTTAAGAAATCTATTAGCTGCATTGCTGAATGTGATGTCTGTTGTTGTATATTTTTAGTGCTTGGTAGCATATTTCATGTGGTAGTGCATTCAGATGCCTTGCTATAGTTGCAAAAAAGTATATAATGTTGGATTCTGTTGAAGGATTTCACTAAAGTGGTCAATTGTTTCAGGATGGTCCGGCCTACATACGTGTTTTCGTTAGCATTTTGCGTGACATATTCAAGGAAGAAACTGTAGAGTATGTTTTAGCTCTGTTTGATGAAATGCTTTCAGGTAAGTGACAAAATGTAGGGCTATCTGCCTAAAGTTTACCCCGCCTGCAGCCTGCCTAACATTTACCATTACAAGTAGCTGACTCTTCTTGTTGTGTTGTTATTTTGCATGGCAGCAAACCCCAAAAGAGCAAGGTTATTTCATGATAAATCTCTGACTGAGGAAGACACATACGAGCCTTTCCTTAGGTAATGGCTTGGAGTTGCTAAATTTTTTGCTAGTCATATACTCATATTCGTGTAGGCTTCTCAGAGGAAGCTGATCACTATGCAACCAACAGTCTTGCCCACTCATGATTAACTTGTAATATAGTACTCCCTCCGTCCCGCACCAAATGTCTCCTTTCTTTTGGGCACGGAGATTAAGAAATATGTATAAAGTAGATAAAGTGGGTTGGTGGAAATTGTTTAAATATTAAGTATAGAGAGAGAGTGTATTGCCAAAAAAGGAAATGAGACATTTGGAGTGGGACAACCCAAAATAGAAAATGAGACATTTGGAGTGGGAAGGAGGGAGTATAAAATAAGGGAACTTTGTAAATATCAGAGAGTACCATCTGATGCTGAAACTTAAGTAGAGCTGTATGTTCCAATATCATATACCCGAAGTATTCTCTGAGTACTGTCTGAATATAGATCTCCTTTCTTTTGCAAGATTGCTTTGGAAAGGCAGCTGGTTTACTCAGGAGAAAAGCTGTAAGATACTGTCTTTGATAGTAAGGTGCGAAACACTTCCATCTCCTGAAATATGGCTGGGTTATTTTTCTTCTATATAATGTTCCTACCTTTCTTTAATTCCAGTGGGCGGTCAAAATCTCAGGGGGCGTCTAAGTCAAAGAAGGATATCACTACTGTAGATGATGTTTTGAAGGGACTGGTGGAGTGGTTGTGTGCACAGGTTCATATTTCCATCCATTTTGTCATTTGGTTTCTTCTAGGATAACTAAATAACTAAGTTCTTGTAAGCTTAGTCTGTTTCCAGGACAGAAGTTCCTCTGACAATAGGAATTTGTAATTTTTTATACTATGAGCTTTCTTGTCAAGGCTGCAGAGAGACAAATATAATAGTCCTATAGAGGATAAAATACTAATTAGTGAAATCTTTCTTTATCTAAATTTTAAATAAAGGAAATCATTTCTTTCTTGTCGAGGCTGCCAATTTCTTTCTTGCGATAAAGAAAACACGGGGTCATTGTCACTATCTATTTAGCAGCACTTGTACTTATACTTGTCTATTTGTACAGCTGAAGAAGCCATCTCATCCTAGCCGTGGCATCCCCACGGCTATTAACTGCCTTGCGACTTTGCTGAAAGAACCTCTAGTGCGATCTTCATTTGTTCAAGCAGGTGGAGTGAAGTTTCTCATTCCTCTAATTATTCCAGCTTCCAGTCAACAATCCATCCAGGTAATTCCAAATTCAAGATAACAGCAGGAAACCATCTACTTTGTAAATCCAAATTACACCAGTTCTGAATCTCAACATATATGCTGTATCCATTCAAAGTTTACTTTTGTCTTGTAATTGTAATATATATCGTTTATCAGTCTAGCTTGATAACTTTTAACTTTCGAAACAGCTCCTATATGAAACCTGCCTTTGTGTATGGCTCCTCTCGTACTATGAGCCTGCAATTGAGCACTTGGCCACGTCTAGGTCCTTGCCACGGTTAATTGATGTTGTTAAAGGGACCACCAAGGAAAAAGTAAGTTCCTTCTTTCTTGTATATGATGAGATAAACTCGTTTTACTTTAAGATGTTTTCCAATTTCTACTGTAGTTATATCAATGCTTGCATTCACCCTTAATTTTGACCCATTACTTTTTGCATCTGCAGTTTACATATTGATGTGCTTCACCTGTAGCTTCTAAAGCCTTGACTCCTTTTGAGAATTTGTTTCTATCTACTTATGTAGGTTGTAAGGGTAGTCATCCTGACACTTAAGAATTTGATAAACAAAGGAACATTTGCAGCTGAGATGGTGGACTTGGAAGTTCCACAACTGCTCCAGAATCTAAAAGCACAGGCATGGAGTGATGAGGTTAGAGGATATTTTCACTGGATTCCTTATACTTAGAACGATTGTGGAAACACTGATATGGTTTATTTGAACATGGTAATTTTGTGTTTGAGTCAATATCAATAATAAGTATATGACTTATGTGCTAATCATAAATAAGATTGCAACAACATAGTTGCATTTCCTTGTAATAATACGTGCTTCATTCAAGACTTATCTAGTGTACAGTTGTAAGAATGTTTGCTCTGATTACGTGCGTTGTGGTAGATCATACGGGGCTTCACCCAGTTACTAGCAGTCTAGCACCTTCTGTCCAATTCTCCTTTCTGGTTGAATGAGTTCCCCCAATCTCATCATGGGTTCCATATATGTCAATGCTCCAGTAGTCATTCTTCTTATTTACAGGATCTACTGGAGGCTATGAATCAGCTGGAAGAAGGATTGAGAGATAACATCAAGAGGCTAAGTTCTTATGATAAATTTTATCAGGAAGTTATCCTCGGACGACTTGATTGGGCGCCTATGCATAAAGATCCTATTTTCTGGAAGGAGAACATTACACACTTTGAAGAACATGATTTCAAGGTTATTACATTTTCATCTTAGTGAAAAAAAGGAAATTTCATGTTATTGCCTAGTGTCTAGGTTGGATGTGTGGAAGTTTTCTGGATCTTCTAAATGTAGAAGTTTCTAGTGACGGGTGAAAAAATACTTTGTCACAATGAAAGTTTTTTCCAGAAGAAGATGATAAACTGTCAATTTTAGTAGAATGGAATGATTCCTCTCACAAATCTTTCATTCCTATTTTAGCAGAAACCTTGTAACGGAGAAGTTTTTTGTGAAAAGTATCATAAACATCTTTCTGCGCGAAACTGACAGTTTGATCCGTTGCTGCAGGTACTTAGAATCCTTTTGACAATCTTGGACACATCATCTGATCCTAGAACACTTGCTGTTGCTTGTTACGATCTGTCTCAGTTCATTCAGTACCATCCTGCTGGGCGTATCATCGTGACAGACCTGAAAGCAAAGGATCGTGTGATGAAGCTGATGAACCACGAGAATGCGGAGGTTACCAAAAATGCCCTACTCTGCATCCAAAGGTTACTTCTAGGTGCCAAATATGCAAGTTTTTTGCAGGCTTAAATATTGTTAATAGTCGTTTTGTGTCAGGCTTATATATATTTATGAGAACTTTTTGAACAAGAGACGGCTTAATTTGTGTGTATTATTTATTTATTTTTGTTGTTGTTGCTGCTGCTGTACTTGGGCTGCCCTGTTCATTGGGTGTTGGTAGCTATAAATATGTGAACAATTTCTTGTATTCTCTCACATCCATCCAATAAGTTACAGTATTTGTCTAAATACTGTTGGTATGTAATCACCACACCCTGTTATGTTATCTTTGTGCTCTAGTTGAAATTTACGTAGTTCTTTTGATTTATGTTATGTAAGGTGAAACGCTGAAGGTAATTTTGTATCAGTAAGTTGGTTTGAAGGAATGGAGTTATTACTAATTTAGGATTAGTTTTGCTCATAACAATTATTTAATTAAATTAATAAAAATATAGAAATAATTTATATTTTTTAAAGTTGAATGTTTTTAATATTATACAACTATAGTAAAATAGTAAAATTTTCATAATTTAAAAGATAAAATTCATAATTTTTTAATTTATATTTATAAAATAGATCTTACCAACTATAAGGGTTCAAATAAAAGATTTATTATAGTTGTATGTAAGTCAGTGACCAATATCTTAATAATAAATTTTTACCAACAATCATTTTAAGTTGGTTCAAATGTCCATTAAAATATTCATATACTTTATTCATCCCATTAAAAGTGGTCTGTATTCCATTTTGGATCGTCTCATTATAAGTGGCACGTCGAAAAGTTTTGAGCCATTTATAGTGGGACGGAGGGAGTATTTCTTTATTTCAGGTTTATACTAAGAAACATTTTCTAACGCATTTATTTCAGATTTCTACTAAGTAAGAAACATTTTCTAAAACATTTTTTATACATGTTAGCAAGAAAGATTTTTCCAGAATTTTTATTTTTTGATGCAAATTATACCTCTCAAACTTTTTTCAAATTACTTCATTCGTCCCAATTATTCAAGTTGGCTGGTTGAATTTTGCACAAGGGTTAAGAAAATCATTGAAAAATAAAATTATACAAGTAACTTCCTAATATGTCCACATTTATTATTTGATGGTACATTAATGATAGAGTTAATCAAAGAAAATTAAATAGAGATAAATCCGTAAATGATTTAAAAATGCATTACCTTTTATGAAAATCGGCCTATATTTTGGGACATTCGAAAAAGAAAAATAAATCTATTTAATTGAGACGAATAAAGTATATTTCATCAACGCGGATGATGACAATACAGATGAGAAGAAGTTGGATAATTGTTTTGAGCACACTAAAACATTTTTAGCATATAAAATAGGATCTATTTTCAGCTCTTAGATCATCAAGATCTACGGATGATTAATCAGCTTGTTGGATAAATTCATGGTCCCGAGTTGAATCCCATAGGTAGCAAAAAAATTATTTTTCGCAATTCATACATTTACACAACGAATTCATACGTGTTTTACACAGAATTCAAACATTTTAGGTAGTTCGTATTTTATATGTTACGGGGTGTTTATACCGTAGCCCTCTCCTATATATATATACCGTGTGGGGGCCCGGGGGCAGGAGAAGGAAAAATCCATCGCAGTAGAAACTCTATTTACAAAATAACTTTCATAAGTAAAATTTCATAATTTTGAATCTGGATCATTATACATACACATATCTTTTATGTATAAGGGTTTTTTTGGGAAGTACATTAGGATATGATAATGATAATTTTTTAAGTCAAGATATATATGGTAAATAATGAGAGATTAGTATTATATGTTTATCTTTGATAGAAAGAAATGGTGAAATAGAAACTGATCTCTTTTATTTCCAGACTTTTCTCTTACGTATTTAAGATTTATCATGCCTATCAAATATGCATTGGATAGGAATTAAAGAAAAAAAAAATAGAGAGGGAGAGAGAGAAAATAGTACTACCTCAGTCACATTACAAATGTCTCATTATTTTTAGATACGGAAATTAAAAAATATGTAATTACTAGATAAATTAAGTTGGTGGAGTCTAAGGGGTGAGCATTCGTGCGGTTCGGGTCAAAACCGAACCGTACCGAAAAAAATCGAACCCAAACCGTCCATAAAATTTGAAACCAAACCAAACCGTTTAGATGGCCGAATCCGAATCGAACCATAAATTTTCGATTATGTTTGGTTCGATTTGGCATAAACAGTTTTATTTTATTTATTTATTTAAAAATATATATTTAATAATTTATTAATAATATTTAATTCTAGATGATACAAATATAATCTAATATGTGTAAAGTACTAAAGTGTAAAACCCTAAAACATGAATTTAATTTTTTAATTATTTAATAATTATTTATTTTATGTATATATATTTAATAATTTATTAATAATATTTAATTCGGGCGGGTTTGGGTTGAAAACCGCACCGTTTTTTCAAACCGGAACTCGAACCGAAATGGTTCGATTTTTTTAATTTCAAACCGAACCGAACTGTTTCATACATAAAAATCGAACCAAATCGCTATTTTCAGTTCGATTTGGCGGTTCCAGTGCTCAGCCCTAGGTGGAGAGAGAGAGAAAAAAAACCAATTATGTTTCCATTATTATTTAAAGTTTTGAGCATGTTGCTAATCGAACCGCGAGGATCATTATTATTTTCTCCAGCCCACTTCAATTGACTTTTGACACCGATTATTTAGAAGGGTATAATTATAGTGTATACATTTATATTTATAATAATACTCCATTCGTCCCATAAGAGCATCTCCAGTGGGAGGCGCTATAAAGTGGTCCCCACCTTAGCGCCTCCCCTCCACAGTGCGTTGGCTCTATAAGAGGCGCTAAAATCTTCATTTACATTTAATCCTATTTTTACTCTACTATTCTAAAATTAAACATTTTATTAAAATTAAAAATTCAATATTACATTAGCTAAAATAAAATATAGGATTTTAAAATTAAAAACATTACAACAATTAAAAATTAGGTGAAAAAAGGGTTTTAAAAGAAAAAAAAAGAAAAATTAAAATCAAAAAACAAAATTTTAAAAACCTACTCACCTAACCCAGCCGCCATTTCTTTTCTTCCCCTCTTCCTTCCCCCAACCCACCGACTCTTCCATTTCTCCTCCTCTTTCCCCATTTTTCTCCTGCAATTGCTCTCATCTCCTCTCTCTTTCTCCTGCAAAACACTATCTATTTTTTCAAAAAAATTTGTGCGCGTTGAACGAACGTGTCTCCCTTTTCTCCCCAAAGTGCCCGACACTACGGAAACGACTCGGGTCGTGCCCGCGCGGCACACCAATTGCTCGGCCCCATTCGGCCCTCCAGCCTTGCGCTGGAGATGTTCTAATAAATGTCCTATTTTTCTTTTTGAATTGTCACACAACAAGTGTCCTTTTTTTAAAATAAAAAAGTGGGCTCCACCACTTTTTACATTTTTAACTTTTAATCATCTTCACTTTAATTTTATTCATCTCACAAAATAAAAATGGGCTCCATCACTTTTTATTTTTTTTACTCCCTCCATCCCACTAGAATAATCTTGTTTCTTTTCGGCACGAAGATTAAAAAACTTATTTTTTTAATGTAAAAGTGTGAAAGGTGTTTGAGGCCACATTGTAAAATCATTATCAAAAATAGAAATATAACTATTCTAATCGACGTCCCGAAAAAGTAAACATGATTATTAGAGTGGGACGGATCAAAAAAAAAATTAGAGTGGGACGGATGGAGTACTTTTTAATCATACTCACCTAAATTTTTGTGCCGAAACAAACTAGGACACTAAAAAAAAATAGGATAAAGTAATTACGGGATAATCTAAAAAAAATACATGCCAAGTCAAAAAAGAAATATAGGTAGTCAAATAGGATAGAGGGAGTATAATGTTTTAAATTTCAGATGGTTGAATTTTAGCTCAGAAGAGGAAAAATATAAAAATGAGTTGAGATGTTTATCTAAATGACTAGGTACAAAACACTTTATAGATATGCATTGTAGATTTATCTGAGATTTTCAATTTTTTTTGAGCCAGTATGATAGAATATCAACCGCAATATAACAATTTGATATTTCTCTAAGAGTTACAACTCACACTCTCACATTCATGCACACAAGATGACTCTAACCCCAAAGCTAGTAAGCTACTGGTTGGAGGAGAAGCTGCCATTGTTGATGTGATACAAATTGGCCGCAATTATCTCGAGAATAACATTATGGTAAAATATGTGGCAATTAATATATAACATGTGTTTACGATGTTCCATCATCCATGAATATGATACGATGGTAAAGCATGTGGCGAGTAACATAAAACATATTAATATACCTTAAAACAAAAAACATATCAATATGTTTCTGCAACGTCCCATGAAAATGACATAATGGTAAAATATTCTGTAAATAACGTAGAACCTCGGATTTCGAACTTCTATATCTGACTAAGTACTTAATCTCAACGTCAAATGTGAATAACTGCGACAACATCCACATTTAGTTGAAGAATCAAGGGAAAGACTGTCCTTACCCAAGATCAGTTGGTTGAAGCTCGGATATGACAGAGAGAGACAGATGCTACCATGTAAATGAGGGAAGCACATATGTCGGATAAGCCTCATACTTCACGGCAAGAGACTGAACAGATGATTCAGCAGCGGTCTCACCAAATGTAGTAAGTCCGAGTTCAGCTGCATGGATGCCGCCAGTGGTGAGAGCTGAAGATATACCAGCTATGTTTGCGCCTTTTATGTCGTGGTGGAGTGAGTCGCCAACAGCAATACAATCAGCAGCGTCCACACCAGCCATTGTCATGGCTGATTTATATATGATCTATTGGGAAGTAAAGATTAGTATGAGAGAATACGTGCACAAGTCACATGTTGAATGTGCACAATGCGAACGAGGTTCAAGCTACACTCATATTTCAAGAAATGTTTTTTTTTTTTTTTTAAAACATTATTATTAACCAAAGAAAGGAAAAACACACTCACACTCTAACCCTCTAGGTGACTCGAACCCCTGACCTATTGGTTACAACACCCTTTTTTTTTTGCAATTATAACATCCCCAATTCTTTCACTAATGCAACTATGTCGTTTCATAGGTAAAACAATGTCGAACAAATTCAGGGATGTTGTAATTGCAAAAAAAAAAAAAAAAGGAAGAAGAAGAATGGTGTTGTAATTAAAATTTAAAGCATTTCAAAAGTCATTTGAAAATTGCAAATATCAGTAAACATTATCTTATTTCTGGCAATTCACCCTTCAAAAAACAAGGTTCACACAAAAATTTAGCTGTAAAACTGGATATTTAGTTGCAGAAGCACAGCTATTAAAGAAAGCTTTGAATGGTTATACAAAAGAAACAATAGTGAAGAGATCCATGGGACCATGTCTAGTAGAATTACCTCGCCTGGCTTGCCCATCCACTTCACATCGCCACCAAGCTTCTCGTATGTGGCTGCCAATGTTCCTGTTGGAGTAAAAACAACTAACATCAATTCAATTCATACGAAGACGAGAGTCTTTCCAGTGACCAAGATGTTTGAACCATCAACAACTTCGGATGAGAAACAACACAGCATAGGTTTTTAGTCTCTACCAGGCATCACTCTTAAAGCTCTAGCTTCAACCGTAACAAAATCTGGATTCGCTACGACCATAGGAATCTTTTTTGCAGCACATTGCTCCAAAACTTTGTCCAGTTCTTCTAGTGTCATTGGAAGTGCGTCTCCAGATGGAAGCCCCAAAGCTTCAGTACCATGAGCCAGAATGAACTGAGCTTCTTCGACCTTTTCTACTACTTGGAGCCCTAAGCCCTGAAGCAAAGGATTATTTCAAAATTGTCAAAAAAAAAAAGAAAAAAAAAAAGAGAAGATTTAGGAAATTTGCAAGAGAAACTCAAACAACAACCAACATGGGTATGAAAAAAGCAAGCATAATCATCAACTTTCACAGAGTACTCAATGGGAGAAACATCTAGCATAGCATAGCATAGTTTTTTTTTTTTTTTTCTTGTTTCAGCAATTTGTAGCTTTTGACACCATACGTTCTAAATTCTCGTAGACATCCATTTTCCCCATGCTAAGATTTAATAAAAGAACCTCTAAAGTTTTGTCATATATTACAGACCAAGAGACTTTGAGAAAAGAAAACAAAATTACTTTTTGAAATAACTTAGTCAGGAAAACTCAAGCGTACCTCAAGGGATATAGCTCCTCGGTCACTCCAGGTCATGTGAATGCAGAAGTTTCCCAATGCAGCAAACCAAGGATCGTCTCTCCTAATCATAATTCATAAGTCATAACCAGAGGAATCCCAAAAGAAATTTTGAGTCTCGGATAAGGTAGCAAGTAAGGGCAATAAGGTAAGGGAAAATTGAACCTCAGAAGGTACTGGTGTGTTAACTCTCCGCTGGTAATGGCTCCCAAAAAGAGCGACGGGTTGAATCCAAGGCTACTTAATTTTTCCATGGTTGTTGATGCACGTCTCGAAGAATTGCTAATGATCACCATCTTAGCCCCACAAGTTGCCAACTTTTCTACTATTCCAATGCACAAGTGCAGACACCCATGCAAATCACATAGAGTTAGTCAATATTAACACTGAACTTACAGGAAAAATAGTTATTGACAAAAAACAATCAACCTTACCAAAATGCCAAAGCTAACAATTGAGAACATACATGTAGTAATGGCACCAGGGTATGGCTGCTTCCCGTCGTGTAGAACTCCAAACTGATCCAAGAACCATGCCTGATCCCACATGATTGTAAGTATACCGATGACAAGAAATAGCACGAACACGACTGAAGTCTAACTTATACATTTTTTCAGTTAATGTGGTGAAGAAACCCAAAAATTCAACAAATATCAAGGATCCATTGCAGGAAATACACAATCATTTCTAGTAGTTGATGGATTTGCTAAAAGCACGAAAACATTTAACCCTAACTGGGACGCAATAGCAGGTGAAGCAAATAAATACTATTTACAATTGCACTTCTTTCAGTATTCAATAAAATAGGATGTATACTTCTAATACAGATCAAACCATCAAAACGAGTTTAATATGCCTTTTATAGTTCTGAAGTTTTTATTTAAAACCTAATTTAATCATCTAGGACTCTAAATCCCAAGCGAACAAACCACAAATTGCTTCATTAACTTAATAATCTGCCCTCAATAATTGCTTCACTAACAAACCACTGTAACACATTGAGCTGGAGTGGATAATTGCAAGATTAATAATGAAAATTAAAAAATGTCAATATCCAAATTAGCAACATCATGAAAAATAATTACTGACAATTTGTAATTTTACAATAAATATTTTTTTTAAAAAAAAGTAACCTTGAAGCGGCGAGCTTCAGCTAGCTGCTGAAATCCATTGATGGTCTGAAATGGCTTCAATTCGCTGGGATTGGGCATCGAAATCGACGAACAGCATCTTCCCATCATCTCGGACTCCTCTGTGCAGTGACGTAGCCAGGATCTCACCTCAGTGGGGGCCAATTTATAATAATTTTACTATATTTCCTCTATTTTTAAATAAGTGTCATTTATGGAATTTTTCTTGTTCCTTTTTAAATGTCATATTGTGAAATTTTAAGAGTAGAAGTAAGTTAAACTTCCAATTTTACTCATGTCATTTTTTCTATACTTCATCTGAAAGCATGTAATTAAATTATACTTTTTCTTGGTGAGTATAATTTTATGTTATATGACACTTATATATATATATATATATATATATATATATATATTTAAAATTTATAATATTTTTTTTGAAATATTTATATATGACTATCACACATCCTAATGACTTACATGTTTAAAGTTATAAATATCTAGTATTAACTTTATTTCATTTGCCCAACACGTATTAATATTCACAAAAAAATATTCAATAATAAGTTATTACAAATAAAATTATCTAACAAAAATAAATGAAATATAATTCACTTGCATGTACAATGTCTGAGCTAACAATTAACATGAGTAAGAAATATCTAGTTAAATTATGTTAATAACTAATATTTTAATAATTTACATAATAATAAAAATTGAATGTGTGAAAAACCTAAAGAAATAAGCTATTACATAAAAATATCATAGAGAATCCAACATAAAAAGTAAATTACAAGTATGTTTGTAAAGAATTCTACATTTAAACTCAAATTTTAATTTTTTTGAGTCCAATACAAAAAATTACCCTATAAATTTTTTAAGGGTCAAAATTTAAAATACCCACCTTCATAACTTATCTATCAAAAATACCCACTTTCACAAAACACATATCAACCATATCCAACTCATTATTAATACCCAAACTACCCTTCAACCAATCCTCAACAAATCCATCATTAAACCATTTCATGTTCAAATTATCATAATTAAAACATAATCAGGCCCAACATGCTTCCGTACAACTTCTAAATAATTCAAATCATAAATCAACAGCATACCTCTTGTCGACTGGTCACCTTCCGGAGCTTTTATCGCGTTTTACGGACTTCTTGCCTCCTCGGCCTTCGTCCAACCACCCACTCGCAAGTGATGGTTGCAACCTTCTCCCTTCACTGTGTTCCAGCTTTAACCGAATGGTCACCTTCAGGAATCAGTTTCCCTCCTTCTCTGTGTGTCGACTCCAAATATTTTTGTTGAAAAATGAAAAGAAAATATTTATACTAAACCGGAATAGTTGGACAAAACTAAGTGTTTATAGAGGAATTATATAATAATTAATTTTATTTCATAAAAACTCCCCAATGGAGGAGACTAACTTGTTTTAGCTACTCATAGTAGCTAATCCTTGTGTACATAAAAATAAAAAGGAATTAAGACTAAAACAAAAAACTTCGAAAACAAAATTTAAAATTACAAAGATAATTCAAGAGAGAGGAAGTGGTGTGTGAAGAAGTTGTGAATTTTTCCCGATACCCTCTTCTCTCCAGCACTTGTGGTTATATAGAGGTTTGAACCCCTCTATTATTGCTTGGTTGTTGGCCTCGGATTCCTTCTTCGTGGCCAGCTTGCTTGAATATGACATCCACCTTCTTTTGTCGGCCTTGATTGCCGACACTTGTTAGTGGCATCACATGGTGCTGGACCCTCGCCTTATCGTCTTGTGATAATGCTGGTAGGGGCCGGCTACTTTTCTTTCCACTCACTTTTGTCCCGAAGCTTTTGGTGAGTGGTCCTCCTGTTCTTCCACCCACTTTTGTCGTTTCTTTTGTGGGTGCGATCCTTGCTGTGAATCACATGATTCACTCTGCTTTGTCGGCCACCTTACTTTTTTGGTGCCCGAGGTGTTCTTCCCTTTGGTGTCTGACGTTCGTCATGTTCATCAGACCGGAACCTTCTTCTATCAGGTTTCGGGAGGAAACCTTTGCCGAATTCTGGCTCCTTCTGCGACGAACATTGGTCGCAGATTCTCTCGATCCAATGGCTAACATGAGCCATATTGCAGAATTTGCGACGAGTCTCTTTGCTCCCCGCGATCTTGTTTCCCCAAATAGTTTGCCTCTTATTCTCGAAAGAATTTTCAGCAAACTGGGTTGTGGTTCCTGTCATTGTATTGACCAGGAACGTTCCCAGATCTGAGCTCTGAAAGAACTTAAATCTGGACTTCATTTTGTCCATCTCTGTAAGACAGACCCAAAGACCCCATGCTCGTCTCGTGGAGATTTGATCCTCCGTAAATGTTGAGACGATTGCGGCATTAAACTCAGGAACTTTGATCCGGTTCAAGGCTCCTGTATCTGGTCTCCGAAGCTTGATGAAATGGAAGGCTTCGTAGACTCCTTTGCCAACTGGCTCTGGAGCTGCACTGAAGAAGTACAATTCCAGAACGTCTCCCCTTTTGAGGGACTCGTTGTTCTCCCATGCGTCGAACACCGTTTTCTGGATCCATTTGGGTAGACCCTTGATTTCGGTGAATGCCGGGGAAGTGGTATAAACTGAAGCTAATGCCCCAAATTCATACCATTCTTTAACATCGTTTGGATTGGCTCCTGGCGTGAACCAAACCCTTGGATATTTTCCTGCAACATCAACCCGGCAATTTCCCGGATTAATGCCCCTTCTCGTAAGAAGTTTCTCCCACCTGTCTTGATAATTCTGCCAAGAAGGAGAAGAAATAATAAAATTAGTATCAACCTTAACTTGGCCTGTCATGGGCCTAAGGCTGATCTCTCCCTCTTTTACCCCAGAGGTGGAGGGTTGACATGTTGATTCAGGGAGTGACCCCTTAACAACATCTTTTCCTCGAGCGTCCGGCTGTGAAGCCATTCTCTCAGGACTTGGGCTAGGGGTACTTGAATCCCCTGCTACAGGTAATCCGCCCTGTACGGAAAGCATTGCTTTAGCCCGATTTTCACGGACTGCGCGCAAGAGCGGCTTTTCAGTTGCTTCCTGAAGATTGAACATCTTCATGAAACAGACATCAATTTGGCTAGATACTTTGGCTTCGTCAGCCGCTTGTATCTTTCCTGCTTGTTTAGTATGCAGCACACATCTGTGCCACTCTTGTTGTAGCAGCTCTAGACTTTCAAAGAGCTGCCCCTGTATTGCCTTGATGGCCTCCGCTTCAGGGAGCTCCATCCCTTGTAAGGAAATCATCGCACAGCCTCGTCGTCGGAGAAAAGACCGCTACAGTATCTGCAAGGTTCTTCTCCATATGGAGTAATTTTTGTGAGCACTGCTGCCCACCAGAAATCACTTGCGTCCGTGTAGAGGACCAAATCATCCTCGTCTTGTGGTATTGAAAGCTTTGGGAGATTCTTGCAAATCTCTTTCAACTTCTTCATACCCTCTCGATGTTCTTCCTTCCAGATGAATGGAACATCTTTCTTCAGTAATGGACTGAAGACCTTTCTATGTTCCGCAAGGTTTTTGATGAACATCCCTGCGAAGTTGACAACTCCTAGAAAGCTTTGGAGCTGTTTTTTCTCTTTGAGATCCTCCGGAAATCCCTGGACTTTTTCCACAATATGTTCTTGTAGAATTATCCCAGATTCATCGATCTCGATCCCCAGAAACTCCATTTTCTGAGTGGCTATGACTGCCTTCTTTTCAGACAGCACTAGTCCTTCTTGTTGACAAACATCCGCAAAGATCTCCAGATGCCTAATATGTTCATGAATGTTTTTTGATGCAATGAGGATGTCATCAATATAAACAAACATAAACGAAGAATAATCTTTAAAAAGATTATCCATTTTCCTTTGGAATATCTAAGGCGCGTTGGCTAACCCCATTGGCATGACATTCCAGACATAATGTCCTTGTGGAGTTGAGAAGGCTGTGAACTTCTTACTCCCTTCCTCCATGCGAATCTGGTAAAACCCTGACTTGCAATTGAACTTTGAGAATACCCTTGCACTTCTGATGCAGTTGATAAGGTGTTCTCTACTTGGGATGAAATACCCGTCAAACTCAAGAATATCATTAATTCCTTTGTAATTAATGACCAATCTTGGTTTTCCTCGCTTGATCTCCCCATGATTTCTCACCAGAAATCCTGGACTGCTGTAGGGTGATCTTCCATCTTCGATAAGTTTTAAATCAAGATGCTCCTTGATTATACTCATCATATCCTGTTGATCTTGAGGATTCATCAGGATAGGCTTGTATCTTACGAACTCATGCTCCTTTCCAGTTTTGACTCTCAAGGTTGCTCTGAGCTGGTTCTTGTCCCACCATGCCAAAGGATTCTCATGGTAACACTTCTGAATCCTCCTTTTGACGTCAGCAATGGACACCTGTTCATCTTCCTTAATATCTTCGTGTGATATCAGGGATACTTTGAGGATTTGAGTTTCTTCCTCAGAGAGATTTGGGAATCCCTCAGTTCTGCATTTGAGCAAAACCTCTCCGAATCTCCTTTGATCCTTCATTTGAGGTCTCCGGAGTCTGCCATCATCACCACGTTTGCTGCGGAATTTGATTGGCATGGAACGATGAAAAGCTCCTTGGAGCCTTTGCACAATGATTTTGTGGTCACAGTTGGTTGTGAACACAAGCCTCCTGGCTTCATTGTCTTGTATAAATTTCTTGAAGCTTTGCAGAAAATTATTTCCCAATAATATATCCGCTCCGGTATCATGGAAATAAATAGGTGGAGTTTTGACCTTGTACCAAGGTGTCTGTCCTGCTCCGCCGATCAATATTTCCGTTTGCTTTACTCCCTTTGATAGGAGCAAAATCTTTTTGGAGAAATCCCTTCCTGCAATTCGAGGTAGATCTTCTTCTACTTCTGCTGGAAAGACTCCTCGTTTTGCTGTACAGATTCCTGCTCCCGAATCCACATAAGCAGCAAAATATTCTGCTTTGAATTTCTCGTATAACATCCCAACAGAGATGTATATTGAGAATGGACTTGTCATTAGATCATCAACCTTTGACGCCCGATTGTGATCTCCATTCTTCCTGATTTCCATGACCATGGTTTATATTTGTCAAGGAAATCTCGTCCTAAGATCAGGACATCTGCTTCTTGTCCGGCTTGGCCTTCGGTCTGGATTTCAAAACCTCCAACCTCCAGAATTTCGATGTATCGGTTGTCACCTGGATTTGCCAAATAATACAACGAACTACAAGGAAACTGATTTTCCCTGCTTGTTGTATCAAATTTTGTGGAAACTTGTCTCCATCCTTCGGGACATTTGAGTTTAACCCTCATGTCTGGAGCTGGTGTTTCCTGGATCGCCATTCTCTCATATGATTGAGAGAAACTTCTTGTAATAGACCCTGAAGTCAGTCTATTTCCCTGGAATGATAGCCTCGGTGCTCCCAGTCTGAGACTTTGAGTATGGCTTATCACCGTCTTGTCTCCAATATCGATGTCGATTTCTCCGATCTGAGGAATCTCCACTCGGTTTGGTTTGACTGCCTTGGCTACCTCTCCAGTTTCCCGGTTGAGTTTTCTTACGAGCTTCTTCACCACTTCTTCCTGTGGAATCAGAAAATGGCTAGTAAATCCATTCTGATCCTCCTTCTGGGTGTGGTGGACCTCGTGTTCCTCTTTAGTCTGACTCGTCTCCGGTTGATCCATCGGACATTCCCGAATCTTCAGAACTAAAGACTTCTTCTTGCTCATATATACTCTCATCAGAGGATATATCTTCAAATTGATACACGGGTATCAATTTCTGTTGGTAGATTGCGTCTTCGATATCCGGTGTAGATTCGAATCTCCTTATCTGCCTTTTCTCGTTATCTGGGCAATTGGTTGAAATATGCCCCTGTGCACCGCACGACCAGCAGTTGCAATCCTTAAAACTTTCATTTGCTTTGGCTTGAGTGCGCCTGAAAGTTTTTCTCGTCGGGATTCTCTTTTGATTTGAGAATCGGTTTCTTGATGGTCCGCTCCGTTGGCCTGATTTGTAGGAGCGTGCCTTTTGTCTGGTCCACATAGTTCTTGGCTTCCAAGAACTCCTTCTGGTCTTTCTTTCATAGGGTTGATACCTATGTTTCTTTCGGCTCCTCCTTTGATACAGCAACTCAGCACCAATCTCTGTTGGAAGATCAATGTTGTCGCACATCAATGGGGACTTCTTGTTGAGTCTTCTCAATTTCTTGAGATTCCTTAAGTCTGCTGCCTTCTGGCACCATTCGGACAGCTTCTTGTGGACATAAGACATCCTTCTTGAGGCACTATCAAGGGGATATTCTCCCGGTGATACGTATTCGTTGATGAGCATCTCCCTCCATGGACTTGGAAACTTTGTGAAAAAGAGGTCCTTGGCGGTTGTATCATCAACTACCCCCATATGAACATATAGGGTATAAAGGCGTAGAAATTCATCAAGAGCTTTTGGCTCTAGCACCATTAATCGAAGATTGTAGAGTGCCTGATGATACTTCTTGCGCTTCTCTTCTGCAGATCCTTCGAAAAAACCCATTCCCAAGAAATGGATTTTGATCTGTTTAGTAGCCTCCTTAATGATTTCATAAGGTTTTGTGCTATTAAACAGTTCTTCCCTTGCTGAGATTTCAATTTTATCCCAGTATTGTTTTGCCATTCCTGCCAGACTTGCTTCGAAGATTTTGGCAAACTCCTTTTTATCGTACTCAATTGTGGTGACTACGATATTCAAAGCTGAAGCCCACTCATCGATGAGATCCTCCCAATCTTTGAAACTGGCTTCGTCGAGGTTGAGAATCAATCCATATGGATGGATTGGTTCAAGTGTGGCCTTCCCTACAGGAGTATCCCGCATCTGTGGCCTGCGTCTTTTGGTTCGTTGGTAGTGGCTTGCATCGTCTGAAGCTCCACCCCTTTTTGACGAACTTTCTTCTTGAGGCTCGTTTTTGGGCACCTCATCTCCTTGGTTCATCTTTAGATCAACCATATTGAGGTTAGCAAAAGATTCTGCTAACTCCTGTAGATCTTCTAATCCGATTCTGTCAAGGCTATTCATGATATTTGCCTTTCATGATTCGGATTATATCCTTTGGCTGCAACTCCTTGGGTGCTGCATCAAATATAGGGGGATTCGTCGGGTCGTTGGACCATTGCTTCCGGATTTTCCCGGAACATGGTTTTCGCCTTTCGATCTCCTTCATTCTTTTCTGGATATCCCACAAGAGGGTTAATATTTCCTCTTGTTTGAGTGATATTCTGCTCAGCTCCATCGGTAGATCGTATAGCTTGACGCCATAATATTCCACCGTCTTTTGGATCTCCCGCAAGTTGACGTTGTCGGAAGAACTTGGCTCGATCTTTTGGTAGCCTGGAAAAGCTACTCCCGCCTTGTCTTTTGGTTCCATCAATCGTGGGACTGATGGGCCTCATCTCTGGTTCGTTCAATCGCCGTTCTTATCCCGACGATTCCCATGAGAGTCTCATGGTATGATTGGATACCCGTGATGATATCACGAATAATTTCTGCATCTTCTCCTCGCCGAATATTCGTCACGAGGGCTCGATTATTCCAGTTGAGATCGTCTATAAGACGAGTCGTTTCTCTCTCCAAATCTTGAAGAGATTTTCTGTACACAATACATCTCGGACATTCGTCCGGATCCATATTTTCTAATGGAGTCTCCTCCCATATGGGTTAATCATAAAATAAATTAAAAATAATATAATTCCTCTATAAAAACCCGCTCTGATACCATTTTGAGAAGCGCGGGATCAATTTGAACAATTATCAATTTAAATCATTTTTGCTTAACAGTACGTGGCGTTGTCTCACAGTCCAGACCCAGTTTACCGAAGTAACCTATTGGGCACGAGGAAAGTTTCCAGCCGATATACTAGTCAAGCTTAATTTAGGCAAAAGATGGGAGATAAAGAGAATTTAAATATAAGGGTAGAAATGGTATTTCACTATGAAGTGGGTATTTTTCATAGATGTTTTATATAGGTGGGTAGATTTGATAGATGTATTATAAAAGTGGGTATTAAAAACTATCTGCCCATTTTTTAAAATGAAACTCACCTATTAGATAAAAAAAATAATGAAAATATAAAATAACAACAATGTTACATCATATAATCCTATGAGAATTTTGTTGTAAAAATAAAATGAATTTTCATTTAAATACTAAATAAAGAAATACATTATATATATACACTATTTTTTTGAAAAAATCCAGTGGGGCCCAGTGCCCCCACTGGACCCCCCTATCTACGTCACTGCCTCTGTGTGTGTATTTCAGCTGTGTATGTAATCATATCTCAGCAATTTATCGAAATATGTATTTTGAATTTTGGACAAATATTCACAATCATTTAATTAGACTATAGATAAAGTATATTTATTTTATGTTTCATATTATATAAAATACATTTCACGTATTGAGCCAATATAACATCTAAAAAAAAGTAAAAATAATTGATGAGTTTTGAAAAAGTAAATATTATTGAGTCCACAAAAAAATAATAATCTTTAGTAGTAAGTTTTAATAAAAAATTATTGCGTGTCATATACTTGTGTGCTGATATTATTTAGATGGGTACAATTATATGCCCATTTTGAACACTTCTCTATAGGGTTTAGATTATCCATTTATGGTTAGATTATCATTTAGGTTTAGATTCCTCGGGTTTAGATTATCCATTTATGGTTTCAATTCTCTATTTAGGGTGTTGCACGAATGATACTTATGATCATATTAGTGCCATTAATGCCATATACTCTATCTTATGTAGTATTACACGAATAATACCTATGGCCATATTAGTGTCATTAGTGTCATATACATAGATTTTTTTTTTTTTCGGTTGGCACATATGGCACTAATAATGTCATATGTGTCTAACCTGCGCGCAAACCCGAATCCGATCCAAATTCGGTCCACCCTAATTAAGGGCAAAACAGTCTTAACACGTAATAAATGACCAGATTTTATGTTTTTTTGAATTAGTGGCCAAATATTGTGTTTCCTTCTTCAAAATAGTTATTTCAAAAGCGCTCTCCTTTTTTAATACAAAATATATATTTTTATCACAAATTGACTAAATACAATAAAAATATATAAACAAATCACGTAATAATAAAATTAGTACAAATTATATTATATTATCCAAATAAAATGGAAGGCAACTCAAATATCTAACACAATACTTAAGTAAGACTCCTACCGAAGATTAAAAAGTTTTTTTTTTTAATTATTATTTAAGCTAGTCCTCATCCAAGCCTAACACTTTAAAATATTTTTGTTGATAAAGGAGAATGCAAATATTTAGAATAAAGTATACTCACATTGCATCCAGATGCAGAGGCAGTACCCTAAACTAATCAAAATCTATATATTATATAAAGAACCAGTTTAACGGCATCCAATTTACCGTCATTTTTCTAACAGAATTTTCCTAAAATTTAACGGCCGTTTACATATATCAATTAAATGAGGATAAATATATAAGATACATCTCAACTGATTAAGCCACTAACTTTCTGAACAATTTTGCATACGGCAGTTATAACAAATTTGACCCATGTTTCCCATTTTCTACATTTTATATATTATCCTATTATTTTTTCTCTCTCCCACTATTCGCTCTCCATTAACTGTTATCAAACTTCTTCAATATCTGCATACAAAAAAAAGAGTTCCCTTTTTCTCTATCCCAATTCTGCAACAACCCAATTACAAAAAAGAAAAGATTCCTAAACTTCGAAACCCTTTTCCTTAACCTCTAATCCTCTTTCGTTAGTTCCACCACTGCATCAACTGCGTCGGGCTCTGACAGAGACTCACCTCTGCCTTGTATTATGTAAAGAAGTAAAAGGAGAAAGAAAATCGTAAATCCAAATCATAGAAAAACATAAAAGGGTCGACCCGGTTTGTGGTCGCCCGACCCAACCGGATAGTTGTTGCCCTAAACCGTTTCTGCGTCTTCTTTCGACGCGAAAGTTGTTCCTTCCCTGTTTTCGAATTCCATACCCAAAAACATGGAAAACTTAGCTGCTGACCTCACTACCGGAGCTCCAAACAAATGGGATTTCAGATGGTCTCTCTCTCTCGGTTTATTGTTTTCTTTTATATGTGCCAAGTTGTATCGTATGACTGCGTGCTTTCATATTTCCAACTGTTTTTCTTTACTAGATGCATTTTTTTAATGGGTTTATTTTCTCTGATTGATTGTATTTTTCTTCTTTGTGTAATTGCCGGACTTGTGAAGAATGCTACTTTTATATGCAAATAGTGCTATAGAATGTCATGGAGAAAGATTATAGTTCCCTTTTTGAACTCATCTATATATCTATATAATCTTCTATATAATCTATATAAAAGAGGAATTTTGTCCTCCATTTTTCTCCTCTATTTTTTCTCTCTCTTCTTCCACCAAAAATTTCAATATTTTTTCTTTTTTTTTTATAATTTTAATTATTTTCTAAACATCACAAAATTTTATTTATGAAAAAAAATATTCAATATGCATCTTAAATTTAATTTTGTGACAAGTTTTTTAATATGGTAAAAAAAATCATAAAAAATAAATTTAAAACGAATAAGTTATGAACATTTTAAGATATTTTATTTTCTCTCTCTTCGCTAAAATTTTATAATTTGTTTTTATTGATGTTAGGCCATGAAAATATTTATTCATTTAATATGTCGTGTAATACTCTATAATAATAATGTGTAATGTTAATTTTTATTATAAAAAAATATGAAATTATTTAATAACTATGATTATCATTACACAATATACAAAATTAAAATTTGTAATTGATGAGGTTTATCTTTAATTTATTTTTAAAATATATTTTGTATTCAATTATAATTTATCTAATATTTATATATTTTTATTTAAAACATCTGGTTGATTTTGATGTTTATCGTGCATCGCATGAATGGTCATACTAGTTATAAAATAAAAGGAAATCCTATTTATATGGATAAATGCTAGAATGTTGAATTCTAAACTCATCTAACATTATTTTTGCAACTTTTATTCAATGTTATCGTAACAATATGGTCAAAACACTATATTATATATTTTGCGCTTTCTTTAGTCTTGTATCATATATAAGGGACTAAGTAAGAACTTTAAACTGAATTTGTGAAAATATGAGTGGATTGATTATTGGAATAGCAATAAACAACTTTATGTTTTCTTCTTCAATTTTGTATCATGCATAAGTGACTAAGTAAGAACTTCAAATTAAATTCGTGGAAATATGAGTAGATTGATTATTGGAATAGCAATAAACAACTTTGAAATGGTCAACCTTAAAGTTTGGTGGAAGTTTTAATTCCTCTACTATAGATATGGGCGAATCCATAATTGGAACATGGAGGGCGTGTACGTGCAGCTCAAGACTCCTAATCTATATAAATACAAGTTGGATCAAATCAAAAGTGGGCACCAAGTTTAAGAGTTAGCTACTAGAGTGTCATAGTAATGTTGTTGAGTCTTTTGAAACATTCCTTACACCACTTGTTGTGAGTTGTTAGATCCAAGTGGTGTGAGGACTATTTTGTTTGTTTTCATAGTTGTTTATTCTCATCTTTGTATCTATCTTGAGAAGTATATTGTTCATCTAAGAAAAAGTTGTGTTTTTGTAAAGATTCATTGAGTGTTACTTAGTGGATTGTTCGCCGTATTGACATGCACAAGTTATAACTATAATTTGTGGGAAAAAAATTATATTTTATGTTTTTTGTTGTCAAATTTAGCTCTTAAGTTATTCTGTGTGTTGTTCCAATATCATATATAACACTTTGTTTTAGACGAAGCGACAGCTTCAAAAAAATTGTGAAAATAGTAACATATCTGACAAAAATATTCTTGTAGTGTGTAACAGTGTATTTCAGACTTTACACATTTTTTACATTGTTATCCACTTTTGAAAAAAAACAATGTGTAACAATATAAAATACTCCATCTGTCCACAAAGAGTGTATGGTGGAGTGGAGGGCAAGGGTTTTAGTAAAGTTATTGAAAAATGTGATTTTAGTGTTGAATGGTAGTATTGGGCCCACCAAATTATAAAAGTAAAGAGCTGGTATTTTGTAAATATTGCGTGTGAATGAGATTTAAAGTATAAATGAGATTTCTAAAAAAAGAAAACACACAATCTTTGTGAACGAAAGGAGTACAACGCTACATGATTTTCACTAGTCTTACACACTTTTTTCGTAAAAATAATCGCGATTTTAGAGGCAGCATTCGAAGGCAGTGGCGACATGGAGGTCAAGGCGACAATGGCGAGGAACTGTTCGTCCACCAATCTGCCATCAAATTCGACAAATTCCGCAGCCTTGACGACGACGAGTGTGGTATACACAATCAAAATAGGCAATGACGGCGCGCCAAGGAAGCAAACGTGACCGAACCTGATGGCGTATCTGTGCAAGGGTGGCGGATGGAGGGGGGAGGGGGAGAAGATCCTACTGAGGAAGAGGTAGCGATGGCATAACTGTTTTTGTATGATTTTTTCTATTTGCTTATATTAACGTACTATTGTTATTGACTTATTGTTACTTCATTATCAAATTTAATTTTGATTGATAATTACATACTTAAGCATCAAAATGGCTCGCTAGAAAGTCATTAATTGAAGAATAATTATTGATTCCTTTTAAAAATAAAAATAAAAGTAAATTGAAGAGTTTAATTTTGTAGTAGCACATCTATTTAAATTTAATGAAATGTACATTTTGATGAGGACAATATTATGCACATTTCTTTGGGCCCAGTTTAATGAATAAAAAATATGAATGAGGGTAAAGAGTCAAACTTGGTGGAGGAAAAACTATCAAAGAAGAAAGGCAAGACACTTGTGTCAACCTTGGGAGTCAGCTAGTCAGCGCTGGTCAAAGTCAACATTGACTGGTCAACTTTGCCAAAATCAGTGCTGATGGCTTAGCACCGACAGCTCAACGCTGCCTACATATGACAATTCAGCTCTGAAATAGAACTATTGAATGAGCCTTTAAAGCTAGGGTTTCTTTGTAAACTATAAATAAGACTTTTCACTTATAAATTAGGGGGCTCTCTCTTTTCAGTAGCAGAAAACTTGTAAATGTAATCCTCACAAAATATAGTGAAAACTCCAGCAATCTCCCGTGGACGTAGATCTTATGATTGAACCACGTAAATCTTCGTTTTATTTAAATTTATTAATTCATGTTTCACCACATTTTAATTTTGAAAATAAACTACATATATCTCATGTTCAACACTTTATCTTTTCCACTACCCATTGATAAAAAATATTTGTCATAACACAAATAAAAATTTTGATGCATATAAAAATAATTATTGTCATATTTATTCAAATTACATGGCATGCAGACACTTACGACTTACCAATAAAACTAATTTTCAGATTTTTTGTTATGAAAATCGAAACCCAGCTAAAATAATGCAACACCATTGTTCAATATTATAAAATTAAACTTAATAAATTGACCAATTTTATTTATGAAAACTACTATTTTTCTACAAAATCAAATCTTTGGATGTTGGGTATGAACTTTTATTTCAAAATTGTATTTAAGGAAAATGATCGTATAAATATGATTTAAATATGTATTCAAAAAATATATTACACCATATGCAAATAAATAGTACTTGTACATCTTATAATAGTATATGATACTCATTATCATTTATACTTGCTGTCCCCAAAAGGACACCAAACGGTGCGAACTCCTATCTACGAACAGTGAGATCCAGAGTTTAAACTCTACCGTTCCCCCTCCCCTCCCCCAAGTAAAAAATAATCATTTATACTCTCTTTTATATTTGATGATTTATATATTTATACACATTATCAATTAAAATTAATTAATTGGTATTTACAAAAAATATAAAATTAAAAATTCAAATATATTTCCAAATTCATATTTTTTTTATTGAGATTATACTGTAGGTAATTTTAATTTTTTATTAAAATTTATATTTAAATTATATTATATATATATATATTTATTTAAAATATCATTCAATTTCGATGGCGTCTGCACCAGCGTCTACTAGTTAACAACCAAACGTCAAACCGGTTTCTCTCAAGAAGAAAAAAAAAAAAAAAACGTCAAAACCGGTCATGCTTTTGTATTTGTAGTTTCATCGTTCCGAAGCGTTCAAAATCCAATCTTTCAATCAGAACCGTCATTTACTTCCACAGCGGCAAATCTTGGCCGTCCATCTGCCGTGGAGCTATTGACTTTCCCCCAGTTGTAAACCGTAGGCGCTTTTCCTTTAAACAACAACACAAAATTAAAAGAGTGCACGGAAATTTCACGCTCTCAAGAAATCAAGATTCAATCTTTAGTTTCACCAACCCAAGTGCAAGATTCCCTCTTTCTCTCTCTCCTCTCTCACTCGTAGCCCCATTTTGAATATACATGCAGATCATTTCTATGCATTAGTCAATCTGTGGTTAGCAGTGCTGTTCTTGGACTTTGCTCTGACTTTTGCTGGAATTGAAGCTCACTTGGATGTGTTCCCGTGTCTTTTGAACTTCTTAAGTTGATTTTTTTTTGTGGGTTTTAGGGGGAAAGGTTGATTTCTCATTTCCTTGGGTGATTTTTAGGGAGTTTACTAGTTGGTGTGTCTATTTATGCAGAATTTAGGGTTTTATCTTTTGTCGGGTGCATTGAGAATGGGGAATGGACGAGGATTGTGCGTGGTTTTACATGTGAGTCCTGATTGAAGTTGAAAGTTGGGATTTTTTTAAAAAAATTGCTGGCAAGTTTGGATTTTTGTATTAGATTATAAGGTTTTTTGGTGTTTACCTAGCAAATTGAGATAAGGTAAGAAGAGTTTGAAGTAATTGTATTGGTTTTCTTCGGGGACGGCAAAAGGGGTTTTGGGGACGGCAAAAGGGGTTTTAGGAAAATGTTTTATTCACAATTTATATTG
Source organism: Salvia miltiorrhiza (assembly GCF_028751815.1). Classification (NCBI taxonomy): domain Eukaryota; kingdom Viridiplantae; phylum Streptophyta; class Magnoliopsida; order Lamiales; family Lamiaceae; genus Salvia; species Salvia miltiorrhiza. The sequence continues at coordinate 22,285,481 of NC_080394.1, read as the reverse complement.
GCGAAGAAGGGGCCGCTGGGAACCATTTGGATAGCAGCGCATTTAGAAAGGAAGCTCCGCAAGAATCAAGTTGCTGATACTGATATTGGAGTATCCGTAGGTAAAGTTTTGTTATGTTCCCTGTTAAATATTTCTGAAGTTTTCATGCTCAATCTCTTGATTTGTATATTTCTGGGGTTGTATCATGAACACGTGTGCGCAGACTCACATGTTGTCTGGATAGAGAGAATCTGTGTTTTTAACTCTTGTAGACTTGAATTAAAGAAGGATAATTACTGTGACCAGTTTTGGTAAGGCGGACATTTTGCATGAGGTGTCTACTCCGTTGTAAGTTGTGTTTGGCATTGGCAAACTTTGTTGAAATGAGAAATAGGAGAGTCTTTGGAATCAAATGTAAATCACGCGTAGAATACGTTAGAGGATTATTCTTCAGAAGATCCATTATGAGGTCCAAATGATCATCTCTAATTTTACTTCTAACTGCCAAGCACCTCAAAGGTTTCAATGTGTTATTTCATTTTTTCTTAGGAATTGAAGTTGAATTTGTACTGCTTGCATTATATTTTGGGTTGGGAGTGATGATGAAAGGGGGATATTTGGTAAATGTGCTGCCTCAATATTATCATTTAGTTTGTTTCCTTGAAGTTAAGTGCAAACCAGATTGTGGACTGAAATATCCTATGCTTTATTTGGTTGCATCGGAATGATTTTATTTTGTGTGATTTTCATGCATCATATGATTTTGTTTCTTTAGGTATCTCATCAATATTTTTTGCCATAGTTCTCTTTTTATTAATGCAATGTCAGAGGAAGTAAGTACACATATTCTTTCAATATTGTAATATCAATATATTTAAAGACATAAAAACTGATACCATATTTGCCAGTCAGAGTATTTATTTATTTTTCTTGTTACTCGATAAACCTTGACTTGTACCACCGTTATTCTGCCACGTAATCAGTAATTATAAATTGTAAGTTGTAACAGGATAAAAGATGGCTAAAAGATAAGAAGATGATGACATAACTGAATCTACGAGCAGTTAGTTTTTATGTCTGCCTAGTTTATGATCGATGAGAATGGTGCTATTGTCAACCTCATCCTATATGGCTGGGTCGTTATTGCTTCTGCCGTTTAGTTTTCAAGATAGAACAGTATATAATAATTATATGATATGCTTTCTAAAAAAATGTACTGATCTGGAAGTGGAAGTACTACATATTTGGCTTCAGTTATTTGGGGGGGGGACTAAAACATGAAAACAAAAGAATCTGAGAAAGCTTTAGTTACTAAAGACATATTGGAATTAAGTCTATTATATATATTATCTACTAATTTTAGTTTCACGAAGCTCACATCAGTTGTAAGAACTGTTGAGCATTTGTAGATCTATAATCTCAATTAACTAGAAAGAATTGCGAACCCCAGAGACACTACAGATTCATGTCACAGACAATATGTGGTATGCTGCTAATTTTGTTCATGGTATTCAGTCATGGTACCATTGAAGTAAAAATACAATAATATGAGTTTCCTTATGAGTCTAGAGTCTTCCATGCTTGAAGAGTGAACCAGTTTGGTTCTTGCTTGATCATTAATTTGTTGAGTTACTGTACAACACATGAGCCCTTTGTTTGGATATAATTCATGGTGGGGATTCTATTATATTTAGATTAGATGGCTGTTTCTGTCTGTAATAAATCTAAGGTCTGATCAGTGACCGACCGATACAAAGATTATGAGAGGTGGATATGAAATTGAGGTGAATATAGCAAGAGAATATGAAGTAAGGGAACATATTTTGTTTAGTCTTGTTTTTGAGAGAATGAACTGCAAAAGTTTGATCCAAGAAAAATGGGTTAGTTTGTCCTTCAGCCGCAACAAATTTTACTACAACGCTCTTGTGTTTTAGAATTCTAAAATCGTCATCAGCATGGTGTCACCATCATCTTGTTTCTTCTTTATTTCTGATAATTCATAAAGAAAATATCTTTTGAAACTTCCCTAGTTATTTTCTTCTTTTGTTAGTCTTATTTTCTAGGAGATAGCACACACCTTACCCCTTATTTAATATAAGTTGTTTATCTTGTACAGACTCAATTCTTTTCCCGGATGTGCCTATTGCACTTCGTTTGTCCAGCCATCTTCTACTTGGTGTGGTAAGGATATATTCTCGGAAGGTGAACTACCTCTTTGATGATTGCAGTGAGGCTTTACTCAATGTCAAACAAGCTTTTCGTTCTGCTGCGGTGGATCTACCGCCAGAACAGTCAAAAGCGCCATATCATTCCATCACCTTGCCTGAAACATTCGACCTTGATGATTTTGAGCTGCCAGATAATGACATCTTCCATGGGTGAGTCTGGAAATATTTTATGTCTCCCGTGAAATATCCTGTTTCTACATATGCTTCAGATCATTTTCTTTTTCTTTGTTTTTTTGTTTCGGTTTTGTTCTGTTTTGCAACATTGGCAAGTTGGTTGTCATAGTTTGAATATTTATGAGCTACAGCTGACTCGATGGACCTGTGAGTGAATGTTAGATGACTATTTGACTAACATAAATAAAAGAGACCAGGTTTCCTTCAAAGTTAGCTCTCAATGGTTAAAACAGTTTTTATGTTAATAAACATGCTTCTCGTTCTTTTATCTAACTTTTGGAGAGAATATGCAGTAATTAATATTTACTAGAATGTGCCTATTGCTACTTTGCAGTAACTTTGTAGATCATCATGTCAGTTCAAGAGAGCAAATAACCCTTCAAGATACTCTTGATGGTGTCACTTACTCCACGTCAAAGTTTGGTCTGGATGGTTAGTGCTCTTGTCGGGGTTTTGAATAGATATATATCCTCTGAACATCTTGACAAGCAGTGGTGCAAGTCAATGAGAGATATTTGAACTTATTTTTATCATTTATAGTCTTGTTTTCCTAACGTTGCTCGTTATCTGTCAGAGAGGTTTGGAGATGGTGATGCTTCTGGTTTGGACCTTGATGAGGTAAATCTTACTATTGTGCTGCCATCATGTTTTTTCTCTTTTCAATGTCTGTAGATCTATATTTCTTAGCAAGTTATGCATTTGTTATTATTGTTGCAAGATGTACCGGTAGTAGTTCTTCCAGTAAAACCATTGTAATATTTTTCATTTCAAACTGTATGGAAATTCTCTCCATAGAGTGCACTCTATGCCCATAGAAAAGAACTGTAACATCCGACCCTTTCATAGTCTCATTATATGTCCTAAGCAATTTAAACTGGAAATGATAAACTCATTTGTCCGCAATGTTGGCTTTAAACAAAGTAACTCATTCTTATAACTCATTTGTCTGCAATGTTGACTTTAACAAAATTAACTCAATTCTTTCAATTACTAATGCTTACAGGAATTATTTTCGGACAAGGTTGGCACTGCAGGACTCACGAACGAAAGGTTAAGAGTCTTAAGACTCATCCTAAGCTTTTTGATGGCATTTCAAAGTGTTTCCTTTGCTTTCCTCTACTTACATGTGCTGTTTAGGATGTCATTGATCTTGAATATGAATTGTACGGTGCCTAAGTTGGAGTTCTATTCAACTCTCGTAGTTCCCTAAAGTGGCTTGTATATGCTTTAGTTTTCCCATGAGAATCCTTCAAAGTCTTTAGAAAGATAAGACACTTTAAATGACAACTGCATACTAGATAATAAATGGTGTTCATTTTGGTTCTGTTAATTTTATTGGAGCGAGTTGTTTGACAAACATCATGTCATTAAGCTTTCTGATTGGCTTTAATGGTGTCTGTCTAATATGTGCTAGAAACTTATGCGCTACATTTAAAATGGTTGTAAAGGAAAAGAGAAGTTATGTGCACTCATGTCTTCTCAACACTACTTCTGTGCTTTCTTCTCTGTGTGGTGTGTGAGAGTTATCACTGCACACAATTTAAGATTTCCATGCACGAGTTGTTGCAAAAAGTGATTTCCATTCACAATCTGTCTTATGCTAATTGCTACAAGCTATATTCATTCAGATATGTTCTGTGGTGGTTGATGTTGATCTTGAATTAATCTAATTGTGATCACTGACTATCTTCTTTGTAATTTCAGGTCTGATCCCCAGACCTCGGTTGGACCAATGACACCTCTCAACCAAGATGAGTATCCTGAAATTAGGAATGTCGATTCAGGAACCGGGGTATTTTCTTGGTGCCCTAAAATATTATATATTTTCGTCATATTTTATTACTATATGGGAATTAATTCATATAGTTATAACTCTGTTTCTCTCTTTGATGGAGTTGGGAAGTTCCAAGAGCTTGTATAACGAAGATTATTTTGTTTATCCAGGTTGACGATATTGATGACTATGCTGATCTCATAGATGCACAGGCTCCGAGTACCCCTGGGCTGGTGGAAGAGCCTAATTTATCCAATATCCAAGAGGTTTCAGCATGTGATGACCATATGGAACTGGAATATCCTTTAGGGGAATCTACCGTGATAGAAAACGCAAAAAACAATATTTACGGGGATAAACAAGAGGTTGATTGGTCTTCTCACGATAATAAAATTTGTGATGCAGTTCCGACAGTGCTACCTGAGGAAAATGGCCATCAGTCAGGTGGCCTTGATATTGATTCCTTAAAGCCACAAGGAGAATCTCCTGTTGAAGCTAATACGGAACATGTTCCAGTTGAGACTTTATCAGGATCTAAACCCCCTTCTGATTCCATAGGTCAAGATAAATCTGTAAACTCTTCTTTGGAAATGGCTGATAAAATCATTGGGGCATCTCAAGCTCCCTGTATGGATGATTTACTGAATGTAGATGCTAATGATATGAACTTGGTTCGCCCAGTTGACGAGAATGATCGTCATCAAGGAACCTTCCATACCGGCTTCGGGCAAAATGCTTGTGAAATTCCTGGTGAGGCTAGCAACTGCCTCCAAGATGAATCTTTCCCACAAAATCGTGAAACTGAGGCCTCTAATGAACTGGGAGATCCAAACTCATCAAACCTTGATGTTCATGAAAACGTGGCATCTTCTGCAAGTCCTTTGCTAAGGCCCTGTAATTCTAACATGGAACACCCTGATTTTATTTCTGGATGTGCCATGTCAGCTGATGCTGCTGTACGATCTGATGTTACTGACTTGGCAACTTCTGGGACGGAGGAGATGGTAATGATAGGTTTGTCTATCAGACTTAAACTTGCTGTCTGGTGTTTATTATCATTATGATACGCCATCTTATATCTCATTATAGTATGTCTTGATTAATAGTTTTGTAAATCCAATTGCTTGGTTTATTCTGTAGAAGTGCTAAAAAATTTGTTCCGTCTTTTTAATTTTTGGTTATCTATCTGTCTTACATGTATTCCTGATTTCTTCTGATCTTTTTTTCAAGTGGTATCTAGCACTAGCTATCTATAACAAAGCATTGTGTGCTCAATTTAGAATCAAGTGGAATGTTTAGCAGATTGAGAATAATATAAGTAACGAGGCTGTGAGAAAAAATATGGAATAAAACATATTTTATTATTATGTGAATTCCTTTTGAATGTATTCAATTCGGAGGTAAACATAGTTTCTTATAGAAGGGGATGCTTTTCTATACCTACAAATCCTCGTTTGATATCGAAGGTTGTTTTACCAGATAAAAAATGCTCCGGAGCTGATAATCCAGAAGAAGTTTTGACGGAGAAGCACCCGCAAGAACGTGCATTCGTAGAAGGCACTGATGCAGCTTCCAACAAACCTCATAGTCAAGTAATGAATGCCAGTGCACATGATGGTATGGTGGATAATCTAAATAGTTCTGCAGAAGCCGATCTGCCTGCTCCTGAGAAACTGTTATCAGTACCAGAAGACGTAGGTCAACATAATAACATGTTTTCCGAGATTAGCCCCGGTGAATTTGCCGGGCTTGATGCGAGTGATGCTGGAAGCAAAGTCCTTTCTGGCAAGAAGCGTAGTTTTGCTGAAAGTACATTGACAGAGCAGAGTCTGAACTCTGTTGAATCTTCAAGACTGGTCCGCTTTAATAGAACAATCGAATCTGTGCCTGATGATGATGATTTATTGTCTTCCATTTTAGGTATCAAGGTTTTATTTTATTTTTGTATCTTCCATTGAATGTTTCTGATTTATGTCAAATATCTCCTCAGTTGGAAGATCATCAGTTTTGAAAGTGAAGGCAACACCCCGTCCTTCTGAGGCGGCATCTACTAAACGTACTCGCTCCGCTCAACGTACTGGTGCTCCCAAAAGAAAAGTACTTATGGACGATACTATGGTATTGCATGGCGAGTATGTTTCTGTTTTCTACTCTTATTTGATATATCTTGTGATGCATTATATTTTTAATGGTTTGCGAACTGCATAAACTATAATATACTAATGTTTTAGCCTGTCACTAATAATTATGTGCATGATATGCTCTCCAAATTCTGTGTTTTCATGTTGCTTATCTGTTTATTTTTTAATTCATATGCTGCGAGAGAGTTTATATCTGATAATTTATATGATTCGATTATTTAGTATGTTTTCGTTAGGTTATATATATCCCGGCTTTTAGTTTGGCGCCTTCTTTATTGGCTTGTTCACATTAATCTGACATTGTTTTTGCTCCGTGATAGCATGATAAGACAGCAGCTGACACACTCTGAAGACATACGCCGTGTAAGAAAGAAAGCTCCTTGTACACAGTCGGAGATTTCTTTGATTCAGAAAAAATACTTGGAAGATGAATTTTATCTTGAACCACTATTTACTGGTGAGTTTTTATGCTGTTTTGCTACGTGCTGCTGTTAATTTTATTAATCGTACATTTGATTATTTTCTAGTTACACCTCTACACACTCATTCTCATCTGGTCGATTATGAGTTATATTTTTGCTGCAACTTAATTTGTGTTTTTCAAAGTTTCTATTTGAAACTATTATGTTTTAAGTGCGTTGGCTTTAAAGAATCCCATTTCACAAGTAATGAATTTATTGAAACAAAACCTGTTTCAGCCTAACTATGTAGTTTTCCTCAGGAATGTCAATTGAGCTAGTGTCTTTGCACAGTCGCATATGGAATTTGAGTGGTATCCAAGTCAGCAACAATGATCCAAATGATTCTTCTCTTGAAAATGTTGCTGATGTGAGGCTAACTTTTGAAAATGTACCACCCGAAGACGGCAAAAATGCTTCCCCTGAAGCAATGGCTGCACCTCTCTTGAGTCCTGTTAGTGCGAATAATGACTATTCTCTAGCAACTGCAGATGAACCACATTCAACATCTCAAGATGCTGAAAATCATGAGGGCTTGGACATCGAAAGTGATAAGGGATCTGGAATGCATAATGTTGCAGAACCAAATGGAGTGTGGATAACCGATGAGCTTTCATCACACAGAGATAATGAGATGGCCAAGTCTAGTGAGACTCCTCTGCTGACTGATAATGGGATTAATGAAGTTCATAAGATGAATGTAGAAATCAACAACTGTTATGAACAGAGTAAGCCCAGTGGTGATGTGGAGGTTGATGTTTCGAAACAGGAGCTTTTGCTGGATGTAAGCGGACTGGAAACAAGTGACAAAAACGATGATGAGGTACATTCTGCAATGATGGATGCCAATGACAGGCAAGCCATTGAAGATGTACTAGTAGCAAGGGATGGTGATGTTAATTCTGGATTTGAAACTGAGCCTGTGATGAGGGATGATATTTTGTTAGAGGTAGCCCAAGAAAGTGCCACAGTTGAGCCGCAGTCAAATTCTGAACAGGGAAAGTTGAAGTTTGATGAGCACAATGAAATGAATAGTGCTGTATTAGAGGGAAATGTTGAATATTCTTCATATACAGCACAACAAGATTATGATTTCATGGAGAATGGCAGAAGCCCAGAACAGCCAGAAGCTTATCCTCACAATATGATGGGTGCCGAAAGTTCTGGCTTTGATATGCACGATCAAGAGGTAAGTTGTTTGCTTGTTCACCTAGCTTGCTATCTGATAGATGTGAATTCGATATTTACTATGTTAGTGGTACGCCTAGCTATACATGGATTATATACATGTTTATACCTTTTAATTTTTATGTATGACTATGTAATCAGTTTTCAAATGATAGTTTTGAATGAGGAGTTAGGCTTGTCTACTAGAATTTCTCTCCTAGTTCCAAGCTGCCAATATTTGAGTTACGTCTCTTTGGTAGAATGACTTTCTATAAGTTTTCATGCGATATAAAGTACACGTACCAATTGTGGTAGGGAATCAATACCTAAAACCCATGATCGTGCTGCTATATAGCTAAGAATTTAAGTACTTTCTTGATGTCAGGCCGAATTCCATGTGTGTAGAACTCTTTGCTGCTAGAAGAGAAAATTCATTAATTCTATTTAGACCTTTCATCAACTTTTAGCTGGCTAAAGTTTGGTTTTCCGTGTGAACTTGTTTGTAAGACCATAAGTTCTAAATATTCATGAGATTTTTGTTGCAGAAAACAAAGATTGTGGCAATGTGGCATAATAGCTTTGTTGTCTAAATATTGTCTAGAATGTCCTGATATCTGCCTGATTATACATGTAATGTAGAGGGCATTTTTGCTGAATGCAAGTACATACTCAGAAGTTTAAGAACAACTCCCAAATATAATTTCTATACGTATTTGGAGTTGCATGCATCTAGATCTTTTGCTTCTAGACTTTAGCGTTTCCTATCTTTGTCGAACTCTCTTAATAAGTTGGTTTCTGTATGATGCAGGAATGGAAGTATTCGGCCGCAGAAAATGACACAGGTTTAGTTCTATCACTCTCATTCGATTTGTTATCCTCTTTATGGCATTTTAGAGATCAGGAAGAGAAATTTGTTAGCAAAAGATTTGTGCATATTAGCACGCAAGTCTTTGCAATAATGTACGTTGTCTCATTGAGGCATGGGTGATAATTGTCTCATCGAGGCATGGGTGCATATTAGCAAGAAAGTCTTTGCATAGTGTACGTTGTCTTTGCAATATTATCAAATGTTGATTCCATAAAATTTGCTTGGATTGAGCTTGAATTTTAACCACCTTGGCTCTGGGCAGTGCATATATACTTCTCTGAGCCTCCGACCTACCAGACCGGTGAAAATAAAAGAAAAAATAGGACTTTTTAATGATTCAAAAAGCACTTAAAGTACCTCATCATCTCTTCAATGTTATCAGAGTTATTGGCTATGTATTGATCTTTCTTAGCTTTGCCCAACTGTTCCTTTTTTTTTTAAAGAAAAAAAAGAAGAGGATCAATAACACTACTTCCATCCTCCAAATAACTTCCTAGGAGGGAGGGGCACGGGTTTTAAGACGAAGTTGTTGGGTGTATTGGGAGTGGAGAAAAGCTGTTGTAATTAGTATTGAGAGTGGTGAAAAGGTAAAAAGTAAGAGTAAATGGGGAATTAATTATGGTGGGGTAGTGTCCAAAAATAGAAAAAGAAGTTTTTTTGGGGACGGACCGAAAAGGAAAGTTAGGAAGTTATTTGGAGGACATAGGGAGTAGTTCCCTATTTCCACCCGTGGTGACTCGAACCCTCAATTTGTTGGTTGGAGGGGAAGCATCTTACTAACTGAGCTGCACTTTTTTGTCCTTCAACATGTTGATCTTTCTTAGCTTTGCCTAACTGTTCTTGTTTGACCTTTCAGATTTTCTAAATGTTGATGATGACGAGCTAAATGAAATGGCGGATGATCATGATATTGCTGATGAGGAAGAAGCACGATTCATTGAGAACACTGGGTGGTCTTCACGTACAAGGTATATGCCATGACAAGCTACTATCAACTATTGTTTATTGAATATGATCAAACTTGGCAACTTTGCTCATAGTAGGAGGAGGCGGAACCAAAAGCTCAAGTTGAGATTAATTAATAATTTTGTTCTCGAGACACTACTTATGAAAAAGCTTTTGAAACAACTCCTTTTAAGTTATATATGAGACTTATATTTGTTGTGACGCGGTGTACTGATTTCCATATTCTGCAGGGCCGTTTCCAAGTATCTGCAGACATTGTTTGTTAAAGAGGCGGAGCAAGGAAGGAAATCACTTACCCTAGAGCACCTCTTAGTTGGTAAATCACGCAAAGAAGCTTCGAGGATGTTTTTTGAAACATTGGTATGTTGACGGACTTAATGGTGTGATGGATGTCAAACGTCTTTTTCTTGAATCTTCTCGTGTGGTTCTAAAGTCATTGGGTTAGAACGAGAATAATGGAAATTAGATCATCGCTTTTAGCATATAAGAAGACTTAATTTTATCTTGAATCGCAGTATAAAGACTTAGATTTTACACTCTACAGTAGTAGGACTTACTTTTAGCATAATTTAACAGTTTAGAGACCTATTTGAAAGAAGTGTCCATCCGAGAGCTAACCTAGTATGCATTTATCCTACGTTGGTTAACCTAAGATGTTGATGTAGACCAATTTGTCCCGTTTATGATGCCTTTCACCATTTCCTTTGTGGAGCAAGTGCAAGTTTAAAATTTGAATCAAAGGACTAGAATAGTTTTGTACCTTTGGATTATTGTAGATTTCATGTGTTTCTTGTTTTGCTAGTGAATTCTGTGAAGTAGTCTTCTCGACTAGCTATGATTGTTAATTGTTATCGTGTCAACATGAACAACGTTCCAGGTTCTGAAAACAAGAGACTACATCCATGTAGAGCAGCAGGACCCCTTTGATGGGATTGCCTTGAAACCTCGAATGAGGCTGATGAAGAGCGATTTCTGAGCTCGTGTACTCTTCTGAAACTCGTGCAGAGACAGACTTTTTTACAGAAGGCAGGCAGAGAACTCATAGAGGTTTTATCTGTGAAAGTTGAACTCGTCCAAAGTTTGTAGCTGAGGAAATCAGAATAGTGGTTGTAGCTTGTAACTGCTAAAAGTTGCTAGATTTTTAATTTTAATGGTACAAATATCTTAGTAGTACGAATATATGTAAAAATAATGCACATCCCTATTTGTAACTTGATGTATATATGGCAGAATTTTAATTGTTATTTTTAGCAATTGTACAAATTTCTTTTGATGAATCAGGATCGAGTGTGGACTAATTTCTAAGTTTCTGACTACTATCAACTTTCAACTTTTCTAATGTCATTCAAGAACTTTCGAATATTTGGTTTTTCAACATTTTTTTAACCTTTTAATCAATAAGACTAATATATTTCAAACTTATAGTTGATATTAGCCAATGCTATTTTTGTTTCGGGTTTGTCTTAATATTAGGGTCAACCGATGATCGACACGGTACAGTAATGTCAAACATGAATATCAGAAATTGAGGCCTAGTTTATGTATGTTTATCGTTAGATAACTAAATACGATTTCAGGGATAATAATCTTTGGGGTGATTATGAAGTGGACATCAAAGAAGGTCAGAGTGACGAGCCGAGACCCGATTGATATTGGATGTCGAAGCAAAAGAAACAGAGAGGTAGGTTTTTGTCATTTCTGTTACTTGCTGCTTTGCTGGTGTTTGTTTATAGCTTTCTTTTGGAGGTTTTTTTGATAATAACGAAAACTTAAAAACACAAAAAAATTGAATAAATCAAATTCAGCAATCAAAATTAATTCAAATGATACATAAAATGATGGAATATACAAGAATAAATAAACATTATTATATTAATTTATTGGAAGGTAGCTAGACTTGAAGTGGTGGGCAGGGGAGGGTCTTCAAGTCGTCCCCGTCCCGAACCTTGGCGCTGTGGATTCCATGAACATCGACGTGGGCATAATAGTTCAAGAAGAAGGCGAGCGTGAGCACGGCCCACTCCAGGCAGAAGATGAGCACGCAGAGGCCGCCGGCGAGCTTCAGGATCAGCACGCCGTCGTCCTCGCGGACATACGACTTCAGCCGCCCCAGGAAGTCCGACGGCCGCGTGAAGATGAGCACGGAGATGGAGCCCTGGAAGATGGCGGTCAGGACGGTGGCCACCATGTGGGCGCCGTAGAACTTGCCGCCGCCCACGCGCCGCCTGGCCGCCGCGCAGCCGGAGACGGCGCCGCCGATGGTGACGATGTGGAGGAGGATGAGGAGGGCGCCCACGAGGGAGGGGATCAGGCGGAGGGAGAGGGTGAGGAAGATGCAGCTCGACGCGGCGCCGAGGAGGATGTAGTTCGTCAACAGGAACACTTTGTGGGTGCGGCTCGTCTCGCCGCTGTCCATCGACAACCCCATTTTTCCTAGCAAAAGAAGAGAGAGAGATGGTTGGAGGGCAGGGCCGTGGGTGTGTTATATATACAAGGAAGGTTGCGGAGCTGCAACGGTTCAATTTTTTGAAAAGGGGGAGGACCAGAGCAACGGATACTTGGGCTTTTGTCGGACTTGCGTATTTTTTTCAAGGCCTAAAAATACAAAATAAAAATCCATGAATTTCACTCGAGTTTCCAATTGCAATATTAGCCTTTTAATATGTTTACAAATATATTTAATTTTTTTTTTCAATTTGATACGTCAATGAATTTATGGGTATACCAAAGAATCAAAAATGTACTATTCATAAAGTTATTGATTAAATTTCTGTAGAATATCATAATTCTAATTTGATTCTGTTTGGCTCGATTTACAATTAAAAGTTGGGGATTCAATTTAGTTTTCAAGGTTTTTTTGGTAAATTGGTATCAATTTTCTGTTTAACTACCGACTTGGTATATTCAAAATTGTTGAATTTTGATTCAAAATATTCATAAATTGATATTTGATTGGATTCCAACGAAAAACTTTTAAAATCTATTGCTTTTATCTCCTAAAAAAAAACAAATAAACAAATAAACAAAAAAAAACATCTATTTACTATTATGCTGCGTTTATTTTGATGGATAAATTTATCCATAGAAAATGATGGATAACAAAAATTTATGCCTTTAAATGTCTCATTTCTTTTCCAACATTTGACAAAAAAAATATTTTTCCTTCATTATTTTCACTTCAAGGATGGATAATATTATTCACTCAAATATAGAGGGATAATATTAGGGCAAAGATGCACATTAGCCCCTGAACTTGACACCCCTATAGTTTTTACCCCCCCCAGATCAATCAAAGCACGTTGACCTCCCTGAACTCCCGAAACAATGGTGCAGATTGCCCCCCGCGTTAAACGGCTGTTTAACGCCGTTTAACTGTTTTTTTTTTTGCGGTGGGCCCTACCCCAACTCCCCCCCCTCAATCTTCACCAGAAAACCCCGCACGCCGGGAAAAACGGCCTAATCAGACCTACAACGAGGCGGCGGTAATTCTCTTCACCGCCTACCCCAAGCTATTCCCGACCAAAAACCTCCCAAAACCCTTCAAGCTCACGAAATCGCACGATAACGAAGGCCCATTTCTGTCTGAGCCGCCAGATTTGCTCATCTCGTTCCACCACCGCGACAAGGGATGCCTGCTGCAGCGCCCGCCACTGCCTACGGCGGAGAAGCCATGTCGGAGCCCCGGCAAGGTCACGTCTTCTCGGGGGAATTTGCTCCAAATTTGCAACGAATTTGAGGAAGATTTCGGCGCGGAGTCGATTCTCGACGAGGAGGTCGAGGAAGGAATTGATAGCATCATGGGAAATCCGGGGGCGGAGGGCGCCGCAACCGAATTCCGGCGTCGTCAGCGGCGGATTTTGCTACGGTTTTCCTATTGGGATGGGGTTTGATTTCGGGTGCAGGATGATGATGGGGGCGATGAGGTTGCAATTTGGTTGGGGTATGGCGGCGGTGGAAGGCGCCGCAGCGGCCGATGTACCTGTGATGACCGCCGGAGCACTATCGCTAGTGGCCGTGTTGGTGGAAGAGAGAGAGAGCCGTTTAAAAAAAAAAGTTAAACGGCCGTTTAACGGAGTGGGTTTAAATGCCCCTTTATTTTGGGAATTCAGGGAGGTCAACGTGCCTTGACCGATCCTGGGGGGTAAAAGCTATAGGGGTGTCAAGTTCAGGAGCTAATGTGCACCTTTGCCCATAATATTATCTATCCTTAAAGTGAACATAAGGAAGAAAAAATATTTTTGTGTCAAATATTGGAAAAGACATGAGACATTTAAAGGCATAAATTTTTGTTATCCATCATTTTCCATGGATAAATTTATCCATTAAAGTAAACGTAGCCTTATAGAAATATCTATAATGCATTATCACTTATTTAAAAAACAAAAACTAGATTAGTATTTTATAACAAATAAAGAGAGCGCTTTTGAAATAGTCATATTGAAGAAGGAAATACAATATTTGCTCACTAATTGAAAAAAATACAAAATCTGACCATTTATTATGTGTAAAGACTGTTTTGCCCTTAATTAGGCAAACTGAATTCGGGCCAAATTCAGGTTTGCGTGCGAGTTAGGCACATATGACACTAAATAGTGCCATATGTGCCAAACGAAAAAAAAAATCTAAATATATGGCACTAATATGACCATAAGTATCATTCGTGCAACACACTACATGAAGAATTTAAACCCTAAATAGTGAATATAAACCCCTAAATGATAATATAAACCTTAAATGGATAATTTAAGCCCTACGTGGAAGTGTTCAAAATGGTCATATAACTGTATCCATCTAAATAATATCAGTACACATGTATATGACACTAATGACAATAATATGACCATAAGTATCATTCGTATGACACTAATGACACTAATATGACCATAAGTACCATTCATGCAGCACTAATGACACTAATAGTGTCATGTGTGCCTAACCACGCGCAAACCTGAATCCGACTCGAATTTGGTCCGCCATAATTAAGGGCCAAACAATTATAAAACGTAAAAAATGGTTAGATTTTATGTTTTTTTTTTTCAATTAGTGGCCAAATTTTATTTTCCTTCTTCAAAATGGCCATCTGAGTATATTGTTTCACAAATAAATATCTTCATTTTTTTTTACTTTTTTTACAAATTTATTCTAAAAAAACTATTTTTTCTTTCTTATTTTACTATAAATTATTTAATTTTTAATATTCATGTTCAGATTTTGTGGCCTATTGAATTGAGACGGATGAAATATTATTTTAAAACTAGTCCAGATTCAACTCGACACCCACCACCCATATTTTTTTCAGCAGGAAACAAAGATCCAAATATGAAAATGAAAGAGAACACAACATCTTGCATTGGAAACCAAAATTAGAGGGCAAAAGGAAAATTAAGCAGCTAGACTAAATAGAGATTTGTTCCAACATTACTAATGCTACTACCACCACTAATACGACGACGTTCCAAAACATCTAACAAACTCAAAGCATGATTTCTCTACCAAAAATCCAGCTGAAGGGAACTCTGACCACCTCCTTTCCTCTCGCTCTACCTTGGGCTCTCTCCTCCAGCTTCCGAATCCGAGGCGGCAGCCCACACACGTACTCCTGCGCCTTGCGCCCCTCACCGGATAGCCCCGTCAGCTTCTCCACCTCCCAATGCGCCACCAAGAATTCCAAGATATCCGCATAGTCTTTGGCCGTGTAGACTCCCAGCCGCTGCGCCACCGCGGAGAAGTTCTCGAAGAGACTGTCCTCCCTCCCATCGTACATCAGGTGAGCCGGCATCGTGATCTTCTTCCTCATCATGTCCGCAAGGGACAGCACGGCGCCATCGGGGTCCACCTCGAAGAGCTTCTCCACAATCTTGGTGTAGGCCGTCTCGTGACGCTTCTCATCCGCGGCTATGGTCCCGCATATCTGAGCTAGTTTGATATCGCCGTGTTCCTTGGCATGCCTAGCCGTGTTTCCGTGTGAGACGAACGTCGCCCTCTCCTGAAACGAGGTATAGATGAACCCAAGGTACGGGTTGTTCTCGGTTCGAGGGTCCTATGAATTCAAACATGGAGACACTTAGGGCTAAAAGATCGAGAGCCAGAACTTTGAACGAGCTAGGTTCCGGCACACGCACATGCATATGAAGTTCTCGATAGCAATCACAGAGCATGCAACAAAAATGAGGTAACCAATTAAAAAAAGGCCACATTACCATCCCTGAGCCGATCAGGTATTGTATCGTTTTCTCGATTTGCCTCATGTCGACGCGTCCAGAAAGGTAAAGATACTTGTTGAGAAGATCGCCGTGCCTATTCTCTTCAGCGGTCCAAGCCCTCGTCCAAATAGCCCAGGGGGTCTGGCTAGCACCCGTCTCATCCCGGACTGCATCTAGAGTGTTGATCATCGTCTGATAAGTCGGGAGTGCTTCCTCCGTGATCATATCGCCAACCAAAACCACAAAATAGTCATCGGGGATTTCCCTGCACCTCTCCCTGAGCTCCTTCACCTGCTCATGGAAGCCTTCTGATGCAGGATCAGGCAGAAAATCAGTAGGCTGCCAGGACTTCTCGACGTGCTTGAGGAGCACCAAGATATTATTCTCAGCCCAGTCGTGAAGTGAGTTAAAGATCTCGATCTTTTCTTGGGGCATGGAATGGGTCACTTGCACATGCACTTCTCGTGGTGGAGTGAATGCCTTTTTAGCCTCTCTGCGTTCAAGAAATGAGGCTCTCAAGATCAAGAACTAGCACAAAGTGATGACAAATTCAATTAAGGATTGAGGCCTGTCCTAGGTGACACGGAAATATGGTCTCTCAATTAGCTGAAATAAAGATACAATAGCTAAATATTCCTCGACTCAATACTAAGTTCTAAGCTGAAATGAGACATCTTACCAGATCAACAGTTTGCAAGTCCAGCTACGGAAAGGGAAAATAGAACAAGGACCACAATTAAGGTCGAGTTAAAGAAAAAGGATTGTACATGAGACATGCATTCTTCGTTTTTGTAGGGGCCGTCTGAAGATCTTGAAAGATATCACATCCCAAAACACGGTACATGAGACTGCTATTAAGTGATGATAATTTTCTAACATGAAAAGAAGGCATTCGCCTAACTAGTTATTAGCATCAACATCTTTAGGTAGGTTGATAGGAATTTAATGAGTTCTTTAACAAGTAAGCCAACAAAATCATTGAAAACAAACTACCTGGCAATTCCATTATGAAACAACTCAAAACAGCAACAACTATCACAAACTCCATCAAAGTCTAACCCCACAGCGATGGAAAAACTCAAACAAATCATATGATACGAGAAAACAAATCAGAGCCCCAACCAGTAATGTCGAAAAGGAGGATGATCGACATATCACCTAAGCATGTCAACAAAATCAGTACAAGCTGCTTTATCGAGTATTTAGTAGATAGGGAAAATGATTAAGTGCACACGACATCACGATACTGGTGGTTCAGAAAATGTCAAACGAACTGAAGAATCACAAATGTCTTTCAAGACAAGAAAGAATCTAGACCAAACAAAACCAACCACCAAAGTCAAGATCTACCTAGTTAGTATATTGAAGAGTGAGAACACAATGATTCTAACCAGCTCGTCTCTTGATTAGTTATTTAATTTGATAGGAAAGTCCACCAAATTTCATCAATGGGATCAAGATTCATGGAGCATAATCATGTATATTAGTTATTTAATTTGAATTATGGTCAGTTCTTAAATCGAGTAGGCCACATTGCTCCACAACAGGAATTACATATTTCAACACAAAATTACTGCATAAGTATAAAATAAAATTAACCGATTAACACAATGTCACAAAGCCTAAAATTCTTGAAATTAATCCCATGCTAAGAGAATGAGACTGTAAAAATATAAGCTACATGTGCTTGACCTCTACCTAGGAGCATCTTCCATCTTCTGTAGGTAGCCAGAAAGACAACCATAAGATCCCACCCCACCCCCCAAAACACACACACACACACACACACAGAACACAAAATATTCAACCAAACAAAACAACAAATGAAATAGAAAAAGGGAAGGAGAAAAGATAAATTTCTAAGGAAATACTGGTAATATTAAACAACAAGAAAGAGTTAATATAAAGAACGTATGCAGGCACAAATACATCAAGAGAGATTGGATTCAACACAATGTTGAATAAATGATAAAAGGAAAGGGAAAAATAATCCACAATATTAAGCAATAATCTTAGTCCCTTTTTTGTTTTTATGCATACAGTATGACATTTTCCATCCATTAAGCAATCTAGAAAAAAAAAGATCAACTTCGTCAAAAATGGAACAACAAAAAACAAGAGTGCAATGGCTTGAAACGCTCAAAATGGAAATAATGATAAGATCAAATGCCATGCAACTTGTTCACAACACACATCACACAAATATACCACCATCAACGTAAAAAAAAATCTGATCTTGGCAATGCCCAAATCTTGTTCTGTTGTAAAACACACACATACACACACATTTGATCCTTGACGACAATAGAGATATCAATCACACACACACACACACACACAGTACTTGGGAAGAAATGGGAGCTCACGTTGAGGGAGAATGCAGAGTTGAGGCCATGGAAACCCTGTGAGATCTGAGCTCAGAACCAGGAAAAGCTGGGATCTTGGTAGGAACGAAGCTGAACCTCAGCGCCATTATCTCAATACACTTGTTTAAAACAGAATACAATCCTTTCTCGAACTGAAAACGAAATGGGATCAATGAAATAGAAAATCTAGAGAGAGAGAGAGAGAGAGGAATGGGAGTGTGTGAGGAGCGAAGGATTGAGGAGTGGAAAGGCAGAGTTAAATACAGGGGAGTGAGGAGGGCAAGAAAACAAGCGAAGAGCTGAAAAGATAGTACAAAGCTAATTTTGGGTTAAATGTTTGGCCTCCAAATTCAGTAAAAGCCCATAGTTTTTGATATGGCAAACAGGTTTGTGATTGCTACTTGACAATTTCCTGCAGCTGGCGATGATTCCTATCATTCTTTCAATAAACTGTTTATACGTATAAACTGTATACGTGTATTTGTGTGGGACATTCCAGTAAGGTACAATACCCTGATGCAGAGGCGGATCTTTTTTTGATGTGTCGAATATTTTGTGGTTGTACTCAGTCTTGGTGATGCTGTTTTTCTTTTCTTTTTTATTTATTTTTTTCATAATATACAAAAAAACATACGTCCTCCTCCCTTATATTTTCTATTTTCGTATTTCTATTTGCGGATGTCTCAATAAAAAAGTACTTTCATTTTGGACATGATATTACTTTCATTGTGTAAATATATACGAGCATAAAAAATATACTTACTCCGTCCCATAATTTAATAATTATATTTCTATTTTAGTCCATTCTCCAATTTAATATCTTTTCTATTTTTAATAAAAATATTTCACACAATCCTGTAAAATATAAACTTTTTATTCCACTATAATCACTTTAATACTCTCATAAGGAACGTTTATTTTGTATGATCATTAAAATTCATAATTAAGTATTTTTATCTTTAATTGTATGATTTCAATTAGATAAGAATCAAGTAAAATTAGTTTAAATGATAAAATAATCAAGGGTTTTGAGAATCCCAAAGTTTCAATCCAGCAAAATAAAAAATAATTAACATTACTATTTTTGTCTATCAAAACTAATCCTTCAAAACTAAAGCCGTCTAATGTGGGATCATTTTTCCACTCCCAAGACACTCAATTATTTTATTAAAATATGTGTCATTCTCAAATGAATATTAATTGGGGGACACAGCGAGTAACTACTAAACTTATAAAGTCACACTTATAAATCTATAACAAAAGTTATTCCCTTCGTCCCACTCCAAATGTCTTGTTTTTCTTTTTGAGTTGTCCAACTTCAAATGTCTTGTTTCCCTTTATGAAAAAAGTTAGTCCCAAAAAGTGTGAATCTTTGGGGCTTATATCATTTTTTCAACTCTACACTACACCACTTAATAATCTAATTAACATTTTTTCTAAATTTTCGTGCCAAAAAGAAAAAGGACACTTAAAATGGGACAGATGGAGTATTAATTTTTAATGAAAAGATAATTTTATCCACATGATAATATTAAAATAAAAAAAGATTAATATTTTTTTTCTTTTATTTCTTGTGCACGACAACTTCTAACAATTACTTGCGTTTAATTTATTTATTTTTTCTTTCTTTTGCTATTGCCATTTTTTTTTTTTTG
Organism: Salvia miltiorrhiza; assembly: GCF_028751815.1. Classification (NCBI taxonomy): domain Eukaryota; kingdom Viridiplantae; phylum Streptophyta; class Magnoliopsida; order Lamiales; family Lamiaceae; genus Salvia; species Salvia miltiorrhiza. The sequence continues at coordinate 22,265,502 of NC_080394.1, read as the reverse complement.
CTTTTTCGTTTGTTTGTTGTTTCATTTATTTTTATCATTCAATAACATTAACTTCTTTTTAAAATGGTTGGATTCATTTTATTCTTTTTTTTTCATTTAATACACTTTCATTTGAAATTGTATTTTAATTTTGAAAAAAATATGGTGAGCTAGAGTTTCAAATTATCTTTGATTCTGCTTCATTTTAGTTAAGGTACATAATTAAAATAAAATAAAATGCATATTTTTAGGTCGAATGTTCTTGAATACACGACACGCCATTATACATGAACTATACATAAATGCATTTTTATGCTTCAAATCTAATCTTTTTAATTAATTTTATTGTTACTAGAATGCATAGTTAATACTTCATGCTGAATACTGTATAGATCATACCTTTATTTTAGTTATAGTATGACACGAAAGTGAATGTTCTTAAATACACTACATTATGGATTGTACACGAATGTATTTTTATGCCCCGTTTAAATCGAAAGTCTTTGGATTGTTTCTATTTTCTCATTTTATTGTTGTTGTTTTTCCCGATTATTTACATTTAATAGAATTAACTTTCATTTTAATTTTCTCACATTCATTTTTTTTCATTTAATAGCATTATCTTTTTTTCCTTTTGCAAGTGTTTTCGTTTTGTTCTTTCTTTTTCGATTTTTGCATTAAATTATTTTTTCATTATTCTTTTAAAGGTTGGTGGTAAACATTAATTAAAATTCGGTGTATTGACTTCAATTAAAACATGTAAATATTCATTTGTAATTTGACATTTTAAAAAATTGTATTTTGAATGGATCATATTTTTATTTCAGTAGGACACAGAATTCTTAGATTAAATGTTCTTCAATATACTATTATGTGCATGTTCTGCATGATTAGGATTTTGTTAATGAGGTAGCGCATGAAATATGCAATTGGGCGATTTCACTCTTTTGGATGTTTATTTGTGATTAAATAGAGTTATTTAGGGTTTCATATACGATTTCGTGTCATGTCTCGTGTACAAATCCATGCATATGCCATCAAACGATGACGTTTCCGGCGAGTGCACGGAACGGTGCACGAAATAGTGCATGAAATTATGCACGGAACTCGACTTGTGTACCCTAAGGTTTCGTGTATCCTAATATTGTGTACCGTAGAGTAAAATCGATTGTTGATCGATTTTTTTTATTGATCGGCCATTATAAGTTGATTATATCAACAAATTCATTAGTTTTTTTCCCTATTAATTGATTCATATTTAACCTTACAAACAAAAACACATTAAAATGATTAATTTCCTAGTACACATGATTGTTTCATTGTTTTTAGAGATTAGAACATTTTTCCAAAATAAGTTATTAGTCTCATACTTAGTAGATTAGTAATTCTAATAATAAAAAATTGTACTCCCTCCGTCCCCAAAATAAGTTCCTCTTTGGGGACGGCACGAATTTTAAGGAAAAATGGTAAAGTGTATTGATAGTGGAGAAAAATATGTTATAATTAGTATTGGGAGTGGTGAAAAGGTGAAAAATTGTTATAATTAGTATTGGGAGTGGTGAAAAAGTAAAAAGTAAGAATAAATAAAGTATTATTAGTGGTGGGGTAGTTGTCCAAAAATGGAAAGAAAGAAAGATGAACTTATTTGGGGGACGTCCCAAAAAGGAAAAAGATGAATTTATTTCAGGGACGGAGGGAGTATATAATTACTAATAATACTTAAGTATAAATATCAATGATTTTAATCATAATTATCATATATGAGTAGAATAATCAATGTTTGTATTCATTGTCCAACAACAATAAAAGTATCGATAGATTATCAACTTTAATCGACTAGTCAATAAACTAATACTCTCTCAGTCCCATTGATAATGAATCACTTTCCTTTTTCATTTGTCCCCTTAACAATGGCTCAGTCCAAAAAAAGAAACCACATTATCTCACATAAAGTTGTGGCCTACGCCCATTTCTATACTTTCTATCACTTTTATGGAGTATTAAGTAAGTTTACTTTGAGAATATATATCATAATTGGTTAACAAAATATAAATTTTAACAATTGTATCGATCACCCATCATTAAAAAGAATGTAATTAAACTTCGTGTGTGTACTAAAGATCATCACAGTTGTGTACACTACCGTACACACTTAAGTTCTACATTACACGAAATGATGCACGAAACATATTCTTGTCGACACGAAGTAGTAAACAAAACCCTATAGTCATCTTGTGTTTTACAGTACATGAACTAATATACAAAACATACTATTAGTTCATTAAAATTTATACAAAAATAAGTTCTACAGTGCACAAAATTATACATGATACTTGCTCTTGTCGACACAAAATCCTGTAATCGTCTTGTGTTTTACAGTCGAATTCACAAAAACTGTGTTCCGCACTACACGAAATTACAAACAACAAGACAAAACATTAAAAAAAATCCAACAATAAGTGAATCCAACAATCCGCACATCCACAAAGATTTATCAACGACAAAAGATCCACATCAATCGAACTAACTTGCACTACAATAGGAATAGGGCTAGTGTGTAGATTAGTTAGGTTTGGTATTTAGAAAATTGCAAAATATCAGTTATTCATAAATAAATGAATTTTTTAAGTTTGAATAAAATAATCAAGATTTATACCTACTATCAAAATCAATTATTCAAGTTAATATTTACATATAACAGATCCTAATCTACAAAAAAAGATAAAGAAATGAATTTTTCTATCTCAAATTCTAAAATTCTCATTCTAATTTTATCTCAAGAAGATGGGTGTTGGGACCATACCCATTTCCTCTCACATTTCTTCTTTCTTTAAACCTCACAAAAGTATTATATCGCTTTCCTCACAAGCTATCGACGGTCACTCTCATTTCTTCATTAATTTTCTTATAGCCTTCGTCAAGCAACAAAGGTACAAGCAGTAGAAAGATTTGCAGCAACCCTAGATAAGAGGTTTGTTTGTGTTGAACACAGAGACGACAACGACAGTGCTTTTCCAAGTGGTGAGGAATGTCAATGATTTAAAAAAAAATAACATGAAAATGATAGGGAACAACAACGTTTTCCTACGTGGCTCACTACACAGCCACAGGAAACGGTGAGTGGTGGACGAAAGCAGGAGCAACCGATGGCTGCCGGAATCACTTTTTGGCTTATCGTTTGAGTATTTTTTTTTTTCAAAAATATTTCACTCAAAAGGTAATTATAAAATAATACCCATTGTTCCATTTTTTTTTGTGGTCCGCAAAAACAATCTGATAATCGACAATTGACGCGTTCCGGCCAATAGCCACATTGTCAATACACGTGGAATTAAAACAAAGAAAGAAAAAAAATCCACATAATTCGAAACGCATCTGAAACTTCACGTTTCTTCAAACGCATCTCCAAATGTCAAAACCTCGATTCGGATCATCATCTTTTTCTTCTGCCCAAATTAGACTCTCGAAAGTGGAAGATTGGCCTATGAGTAGAGGAACTTCTTTGCATCGGTGACTTTCTCTTTCTCTCTCTCTCTAACAATTCTCTTCTGATCTTCTTGATACTTATCTCCCTCGGTCAAATTCCTTCCAATACAGTAAATCCAAACCATTCTCGTCAACAATCAACCCCTTCACATTGTCGTTGTATCGCCTTATTTATCGCATCTGCAATAGTAGAAATCGACTGCGATCGTAGGATTTTTCTTTTTCCTCTGCCGCAATTATACCTCAAAAATAGAAATAGAAGAAGCATTGACAGTCACCTGTGTCTGTCCAATTTGGGTTAAAAGAGGGAGAAATTGACGAATACGTTTGATTATCAAAAGTAGCCTCTAAACCTCTCTATCTTTCAAACCTTAAACCCTTTCACTTCTTCTCTTGCCATCATCTCCTTGCACAAATTCCTTCCCATAAATCTATCAAACTTCGTTGCCAGCATAATCCCAAATTATCCAGCTAAAATGTCAACCATTAATAAGACTTCTGATCGTTCGCCGGGTGAAGCAAAGGAAAGTCCGAAGATGTTTTAGACCCGCTAATTAATCTAAATTCGTAAATATATATTTGTTACGATAATGGTTATATGTCTCTATATATATTCGAACATGACAATATAAATATTAATAACAAATAATATAAATAATAGAAGATTAAAAAAGTAGAAAATTTCATATAAGCATGTTGATAAATGTTAAGATCTATCTAGATACGTGTATCCATGTATCTGTCTAAAGTTGAATTACCAGACATGTTTACATTTATAAATAGAATAATTGATTATTTATCTCAATATAAACAACCCTTATAAAGTAATACAAATTACTAATAAATAGTACAAATAATAAAAAAATAAAATAAATATGTCGATTAATATTCAAACACCTTTAAACTGTATTCTTTTCACTAGTTTATTAGCATCACAATATATATATATATATATATATATATATATATATATATATATATATATATATATTAATTTAACTTATGCTTGTAGCATCATCATTAATTGATTGATTGATAAATATTAATGTTAATTGTAATATTCAATTTATAATTATAATTTAAAATTAAGAAATATAAAATGAATAATAATTGCAAATGAAGGGGGTTTGAGAAAAATTAAATGGTAAAATTTTAATATGTCATGGGGAAGAGATAATATTTTCTTAAATAACATAAGTTTTGTAAGAAATTGACTGAGTGTATGTAAGTGGAATAAGGATCATACTTTTGTTATGACTTATGAGTGAATTGTGTAAGATTACTTACCAAAAAAGAAATCGAGTACTGAGTGTATGTAAGTGGAATAAGGATCATACTTTTGTTATGACTTATGAGTGAATTGTGTAAGATCACTTACCAAAAAAGAAATCGAGTACTCATTTTAAAGACGGACCAAAAAATAATTATAAATTGTTATGAGTAAATTACGTGGGATATGCTTATAAAAAAATGGATACTCATTTTAGAGACAACCAAAAGAAATATAAATACTCGTTTAAGTATAAGATTAGTTTTTTTAATCCAAATTCCAACGCTAAATTGTTGGATTACATTTGATTTAGGTCTCACCTCATTTTAGTCGGATTCCATTTCCAACTAGGCAAGGGAGTTGGGATCCAAATATAGGCCCAAGTCTAAAAAGGTAATCTGTAAATAGCGGATCGAAAAAAATTATTTACAAATGATTTGATTGTGAAAAGTAAAATTATATAGATCTGATTTCTTTTTAATATTTTATATGATTTTCATGTCAAATTGGAATGAAATTTTCGTAGAGCAAGCAAATTCATTAAAATTCATTTAGAAGTAGAAGATTAAAATATGTTTCTCTACCTTAAATTATTAATCATTTAAATGTTAGTGTTCTTATTTCAGGTTCCGGAATTTTCAACCCTAGATTGATAAAACTTTGTTTACACTTCAAATAGAAGACGTATACGAAATGGAAATAAGATGACAAATATTATTATACATGTTATCAAAATTATTTGTATTTGCTAGTTGACTAATGGAACATTTTTTGTTATAAAGTTGTACAAAAATCATGATCAAATCGCTAAAATTATTAAGGATGAAACTATGGAAATGCATTCTTGAGAAGAAAAAAAAAATCTACAGAAACAATAGTACAAAAACGTAGTGCCTAATTCCCCACTCTACAAAATAAAAAATCCCTCAAAATTGTTGCATACTATTAACCTATATTCGCATGAATGCAACATCTTGTGAAATACTCAAAACTCATAGCCATCGATTAGCTATCTACACACAAACATGATACATGGTAAAATTGTACAAGATGATCTGATGGCGAAGCCCATAAACGACATATTTGTTATTTGGAAAGCGTTTCGTCTTAACAAAGTTTGACCCATGAGATGATCTTACACAAGACTCCCTCTATGATATGGGTGTGCAAAAGCATGCTGCATTCATCTCAAAATTTCGACAAAAATACTCAAACCTTATATATACATGGAGTGAACATTTCACTTGAAGACACCATCTACTATACGACTATAACCCGCTACAAGTGCCAGCATAAAAAACAAAAGCACCATCACCTGTTTATGTCCCATTTCAGCAGGTTTTTGGCAAAGCTAACACTGGTAGGTAACATATGCTACTTATATACACGATATGTCAAAACAAAACGCGGTCATAGTGAAGATGCTTACTGATGGTTGCATGAGCAGTCATGCTGTGATTCAACTTTGGCTGCAAGTTTCTGGGAAGATTGTGGGTATGTTTTGCTCAAGTTTGTGATCGTCGCAGATGGAGGGAGGCATCGTTTTTTCAAGAATGTCGCGATGCTCTTCATTTTCTTAGGACCCTTTCCTGAAAATGCACAATAAAGAATTGAAACTGTTACTACCAAAATTGCAAGACTCGGAAGGTAAGCTAAGAATTTCTCGATACCTGTTGGTATAGAAAGGCCATGCTTTCTCAGAATTTCTTTCTTAACCTGAAAATAAGCATTAAAATTCAGAAACATCGAAATTCTGTCTCAGCAAATCAATAAGGATTCGAGTAATCAATATCAAGACGCTAAGCACAGAGGACAATACGGAGGAGCTTAGAGGCGTAAAATACTCAATAAGCTTACAATTAGAACTTAGCCGAAATGCTATCAATACGGAAAAATGTGACTTACATCTATTAACAAACTGTGCAATCAGCAATTTACATGTGAAGAGCTAATAGAAATATACATACAAGCTAAACCTGGATACACGATGAGATGTGAACTGTGAAAGAAGGTAAGCTTAGCTACCTGCCAGCGATTGTCAGAGAACTCAGATATTTCTTGCACTTTGTTCCTCAACTGGAACTTTGGAACATCAGGAAACTTATCATGCAGTGACTTCTCTATTTTTCTGATGCCATGTGGAAACGACTGAATGACAGATATCTGTAACATTTTGTCGAGAGAAAACGTTTGATAAGGAAAATAAGGCAGATTATATTATAGACCGTTTCAACTGTTCAACATACTAATCACTTACAATCTGCGGCAAGTCTGAGTCCAAAATAGCTGCAGCGGTTGAAAGCTGTGTTGTCCTCAACTTGTTAGGTGAACTTTCTCGATCCTCGTCAACCACATGACTAGGAACTGAAATTTCTGTGTTTTGGAAGCCAGGCAAAGGGCGAATAGTAAGAGCTTGCAGAGCCATTCTTTCAATCTTCAACGTACCAGTGAGCTCCTCAGCTGATGAAATTACGGTCTTTCCATGCATAAGATTCAAGACGACCAAGGGTTGGTTCTTTTTAAGTGCATGTTCTGTCAAATTATTCAGATATTTCTGTTGCTGAAGCAAGATACAGAACTCATCATTCTGCAATTGCCATTCAGAAGTAGGTAGATTCTGAACTTCTGAATCGAGGTCGTGGTTGTCCAGTTCATCAGCTTTCACCCCCTGCCCCAAAACAGAGTATACTTCTTAGAAACAAATATATATCTCCAAGAAGACAGACACGCTAGCTCAATCAGTCAATGCCCCAAGCTCAAGAATGATTCCCACAATACACATGACCAAAGCAACATTTGAAGTCCATTGAGCAATAAAGATAGTTAAATATACTCATCATAGTGTACACAACTACAGCGTGCATAATGATGAGGAAGAAAGGAAAGAAACTACAATTGGGTAAAGTAGAATACCTCGTCCTCTGAGAGGTATCCATCAGGAACAAAAAATCCATCTTCACTATCATCCTCTTCATCATCCTTTATAGGCTCTTCCATACTTTCATATTGTTCGTCCTTATCACAGTCTGAAAGGCTTTCACCGGGTTCATCCTGCATAGCCAGTTTTTAGTCTCAACTGTCATCATGAGAATAACCACAAGTACAACACTGCTAGCATACCTCTGCCCACTCCTCATCACTATCAATATCATAGTCTATGTCTGAGTCCTTTATGAAAGGGTGACGCGGACCAACAACTTGACTGGAGAAATAGAGAAGGCAACATCAGAATGGTAATACAGTTTATACTAGGTGTGCTACATCATTGCCTACAAAATTTTACTGCTGTGGAAGAAACACCCAGATCCTACTCCGTTCATACTCACCATCAGGTTAACAGTTGCTAGATAAACAGTTAGCAGGGCTAACCTAGATCACGACCTAGGCTTGCAAACCCTGTGCTGCATTCCTTAACAAAACTCAGAAAAGATCAAATATGAAATGAGATGCATAGCTAAGTAGGGCTCCCACCCTAGATTTATCAGGTAACAAATTAAAAAGCATTGTACTCAGCATGTGATAACATGTGGCATCTTCCAAGTTTTACTGTTAATAGGAAAACCATAGACAGTATTTCTTCCTGATGCACAACAAAATAATTCTCCAGTAATCTTAACAGAAAACCAAAAGCTAAAATCTAGTTATAGGGATCACCTCTTCCTGGGCCAAACACCATAAAATGCAGGCCTATTGCTCCTATCAAACTGCAACAGCTTCACTGGAACTCGCTTCGTACCGCAGGGACGAAGACAATCATCCATGTTCATTTGAGGCAATCTTCCATCACTATTGGTGCCATCCAGACCAACCACAAGCTTCTCTATGTTCAAGTCCTCATGCCAAGTCTGTTCTTTATTAGTAAGCTTGAGTTCCTTGACTAGTTCAGTCTTAGGCTTCTGACGGGTGCCCCAATGCCTTGAACGTATTGAACAACGATTGGAGCGCCATGCATTTAAGTGTGATCTGAAAAGAGTAACACAAAACAAATCTCACACTTGAAACACCAAGGGGTTCTATAAACTGCCAGCACAAAATGGGAGAAGGGTGAAGGAGACCCACTTCCATATATCTTTCACCTCAATCCCGTCATTCTGGGCCAACACAGTATCCATGGCTAGAGTAACTGATTTAAAATTTCTTTCAACCATGTTACAAGATGAACCGGATGTGGTTTCTTTGTTCACTAAACTGTCATTTTGTAAAGGCGAACTAGTTTTTTTTCTTTTAAGGAAACGCTCCATCAATGATGCTTGTTTCTGGAGTACTAGTCGTTTTCTTGATTCAGCTTCTTCCTTCTCCCTCCGTTTTTGATCTTTCTCTGCTTCTTCTTGCTGTCTTTTCAGCTGTTTCTGTTTTTCAATTTCTTCCTTCTCGCGTCGCCTCGCCTCTTTCTCTGCCTCATCATGCAACCGCTTCAGCTCTCTTTCCTGCAAGGATGTCCAAAATATTATGAAACAAATACTCTTGGATGTCAGCAACATAAAATCGATTAGGAAGGAACAAAGAAACACCAGCTTTGCACTTTAAGAATATCTAGGGAAAAGATCCAATGCATTGATCCTGTGCCTTTATCATCATTCATTACAGTCTAAATAAAGTCTTAACATAAACAATTTCCACTAGAGCAAACAAAAAAGATCCCACAGAAACATGCTACAAAGCCCATGCAAAGTTGAAAGGAGACATACACTTTGCAACATTTCCTTTTGACGTTCCCGTTCAATCTTTTTCCTTTCTCTCTCCTTTTCTCTTTTGTTTTTCTCCATTTGCTTGATTACCAGTTTTTCTCCTTTCTTGGTTTCCTTATCAGCCCTTCACCATAAAATACAGATTAAGCAATCATTAAAATTAGCTTGCTGAGAATCAAAACTGTGAAACATACATTTCAGCGCCATTTTTATGAGACATGTTCTCCATTAGCAGCCGGATATCTGCCTCATTCAGAACTTTATCGAGCTTTTCTGAAGCTTTCATCAACTCATGCTGGCAGTTGGGAGAGTTTTCAGATTTTTCAAGAGCTTTTATCATTGCTGAGATGTACAAAATTATCAATTAACTGAGACAGGAGCAAAACTCAAGGACCTACTAAAATGATTTAATCAGAAAGCTTCAGAACCAATGATAAGAAAATTCAATATTCTTGGGAAACAGACAAGTTTAGAATGCAAATCCACACACAGCCCAGAAAATCTTCAAAAAAAACTTTTGCTCATGGGACATGGCTGCACACATAACATCTAAGACAGTACAGAAGCACAAAATCTACATAAAGATCACAAATAAAGTTCGAGGACAGTTGACTACTTACACCACAGGAGTCTCTGAAGTTTAAATTGAAGTTTTAAACTTGCGGGAATATATTATAGAGCTCATGTGAGTAAATCCCAAAGCACTAATTGCATCACCCATAAGAAACCAGGCCAATTCAAACTCTTTTTTCCCCTAAAACCTAAAGCATTTATCCATCATAATCAATAAACAGCTGCCCAGTAAAAGTGGAAAGTCAAATTGTTAGAAAAATAGATTTCTAATCTAAAAGGAATTCAGCATCAGTTTCATGTCGATGTTCTCTAGTGAGTAGTTACACTTTCCAAAGAGGATCACGTGAAAAAACATACCAGCTGTTTAACAGGGGCTATTACAATCAATATGACAATAAAACATTGGATTTTATGATGGGCTGCTACCTAAATGAATTATCTCTTACCCAGAACAGCGCTAATCCTCTCTTGGATCTTTCTCCGACAAGTTCGGTGAACTTTCAAAGATATGCATGCTGATTTGGGCAACAACTTCAGATCCCTTGTCTGTAATCAGGAAGAGTACAGTGAGGCTGGAGTAACCTTATAAAAACAAAAGAAGCACAGCCAAGATTGATAGAATAACAACTGCTATAAAAAACTACAATGGCATTTGGTCAGAGATAGAAGGTTAGAAATTAGAACACAACAACAGCACCAGAAAAACAAAAAACTCGCAGGTAGTTGGTCATATATATATTCGTTCGCTGCCTTACGTCAAATACGGCACTCAAGTGAAAATGAATAATGCAATAATAGAGTCATATATGCCTAGCCTCACAGATAAATTCTCAACTAATATTAAACTCAACAAAACATCAAAATAGACCTCAGTGAATCATTCTTCTACTAATGGAAGGACTCAAAACAGATATGAAAACCTTTGGTCAGTAGGAAAGATGCCAACTATAACTTCCTTGTTCGATACATATAACACCTCATTCGAAAAATGGTCTTATTACCAAGTCAATAAACTACTGAAATCCAGCATGCAAGCGCTAAATGAAACAACATAGCTGCAAATGAACACATACCATGTAATCGCACAAACAATATGGCGCAATTACTACAAAATCTACAACCATGCAATACGATTAACAAACCAAAATAATACAACATAAATAAACAAGTCAACATAAAATGCATCACAACTCATTTAATGGAGTACTTAATATATATACCTCCCAATACCAAAGAGCACGCTCAGCCTCATCCTCCAAAACATCAGCATCGGCACCAACCACACCATAGCACAATCTCTGCCCCATTATAAGCACAGCATTCTTCACACTAGCCTTACTTAAAGCAGTACAATTTCCTTTTCTGTCCCTCACTTTCTCAAAAACCTCATCAACTAGCTTGGACAAAGGAAGATCACTCTCCTCCATTAAACATGCAATCACACTATTAACAGAAGCAGAGGAATTCTCAAATTTCTCCAAACTTTCCAACAATACCCCTTTGTTTTCCGACACTAAATTCTTACAGTATTTTACTAGACTATCAATTTCATTACGAAATCCTACAATTTTCGCTTGCTTTACTTCTGGGCTTGGTGAAAAAGCGCACGGCTCCAACCTTTTTCTCTTCGGCGGCCTCTTCCTCTCATATAGGCTGCCATTTACCGGCTTCCCCACATCCACGCCGTCGACTTTCATCGGCTCAACTTCAGCCATGGCCGCATACAGTGAACCAAATTTTCGTACAAAAACCAAATTTCGAAACAAACCCAGAAGATTAACAGCTAATTCCTTCACTTCTCCGGCAAAATGATATGGGAAATGGAGAAAAAAAAATGCCCAAATCAAAATGTCACGGGTTTTTCGAATTCTTTTCCAATTAAATGGAAACTGAACGTGATGAAACCCAAAATGGTACTCCAATTTCGCTACAAAGTCACTAACCTCACACCCAGAAAATCGAGACCCGTTTTACATGAAACGCTGCGTATCGACGAGACGGTGGAAAAGGTGCATGAAGGAAAACCCTTCTCTTGGAACTCGAGTTCCAAATTCGTGCTGATTCAAGTTCATAGTGGAGTTGCCGATTTTCTAATATGAATAAATCAGAGTTCCTATTTTTATGGGATTAAATTCAACTAATAAATTGATTCCCGCCCTCGAGGGTCACCAAGGAAAAATGAATCGCCTCCAAAAAAGGGCCCATTTCTTCGATGTTTGGCCCCTAAGCTCGGTCTCTGCGTGACATGTATACAATTCACTACACGTTTTTCTATCTATTACTAGTATCAATTTGTGTGAGTATTATTTATTTGGGTTAATTGCCCATAAAATACTGAATTTTTGTCCAATTTTGATATTATACACAAACTTTGAACTATAACGTGATAATTATTAAACTTTAGATTTTATCTGATTTTGCTACTAATCCAAATTCCGGTCAAATATCAGGCTAATATGACGTGTCAATATTTGACCTAACGTATCTATTGTTTATTTCTTATTAATAAAAAAAGAACACAAAGCAAATAACCCAAATTGTCAATAATTTAATATATCAAATCAAATAATAGTACTTTTTTAATTCTCAAGTTTAAATCATTTTTTTCTAATTCACTATTACACAACAAATTTCTCCAATATATAAAATAGAAGCTATTCAAATAGTATAAATATATATAGTTTATAAAAAAAATAATCTTTAGATAATGAAATTCAATAAACTTTATTACTTAGCTAAATAAATTTTTTATGTATATTAAATATTGATAATTAAAATATTATTTGGCTGACACACCTAAATTCGAAGAATCCCCTTACTATTATTGAATTTATTCAATTAATTAATTCAACTAAAAAAATGCTATTATTTGATTTGATATATTAAATTATTGACAATTTGAGTTATTTGCTTTGTGTTCTTTTTTTATTGATAAGAAATTAAATAAAAAATATTATTTAGCCAACTAATTGTCATGCAAGAATAAATACGTCACGTCAAAATTGGCACGCCATATTATATACTCCCTCCGTCCTTGAAATGGCTTCCTCTTTGGGGACGGCACGAGTTTTAATGAAAAGTTGTAAAGTGTATTGATAGTGGAGAAAAAGTGATATAATTATTATTGGAAGTTGTGAAAAGTGTTATAATTAGTATTGTGAGTGGTGAAAAGTGAAAAGTAAGAATAAATAAAGTATTATTAGTGGTGGGGTAGGTGTCCAAAAATGGAAAGAAAGAAAAAGGAAGTTATTTGGGGGACGTCCCAAAATGAAAAAAGATGAAGTTATTTTAGGGACAGAGGGAGTATTAGTTTGGTATTTGACCGAAATTTGAATTAGTAGCAAAACCAGATAAAACCAAAAGTTTAGTAATTATGACTAGGGATGTCAATGCAACCTGAAACCCGTGGGCCGACCTGAATAACCCGACAAAATTAGAGGGTTAGGGTTGAAAAATCGCAACCCGAAAAAACCTCCAGTCCGATTAGCCCGCACCCGACTAACCCGGAACCCGATAGGGCTAGCCCGAAAACCCGATGGGCTGACGGAATTGTGAGTGATGCATCCAGTTACAACTTCTGCTATGTTTAGATCTATGGTATTTGCTTAAATATATATATATATATAGCCTCATTAAAAAAAGTGAAATTAATTAGTTAGAATATATATATGTGTGTGTGTGTGTGTGTGTGCAATTTCATTAAAAAAAGTGAAATTAATTACGGATTTTTTTGTAGAAATTGATTATTAGTATCTCATTAGTTAGAAATTAATTATTAGTATCTCATTTTAAAGTGATACCAATTTTTGTTTTTTCTGTCAATGAGACGTGCATGGCAAATCCACTAATTATTCAATAATAATCCAGATTGATTCTAGTGCATTGATACATGTTAAATTTTACTATCTCATTTTAATATAATTTTGTTTATGTAATCTTGAATATCTTATATTTTTGCGTTTCATGCTTTGCTATATAATTTATATCTTTAATATCTATGTATATTTTATACATTATACATTAGATCATTAGGAATAATAAAATACAAATGATAATTTTATTTTTATGCCTTTAACCTGATTAGCCCGAAACCCGAAAGTTTAGGGTTAGGGTTGAAGATTTACAACCCGAAAAAATCTCCAACCCGATTAGCCCGCACCCGACTAACCCGGAACCCGATAGGGCTAGCTCGAAAACCCGGTGGCCTGGCCCGATTGACATCCCTAAATTTATGACGCCACAGTTCAAAGTTTGTGTGCAAAATCAGAATTGGATGAAAGTTCAGTATTTTATGGGCAATTAACCCTATTTATTTTATGCAGTATATAAATAAAATATAATAGTATATAATATTTTAATATTATTCAGTGTTTAAGTATATATTTTTTATTTTTATCTATATTTTAAATATTAATATCAGTATTAATTATTTATAAATATGAGTAAGAGATAACACGCTAAAAGACAATAAAAGATCTAAATTGCATATTTTTGTCCTTTTTTGTTTTAGTAATAAATATTAATGTTAAATGTTTTTTTGTTAAATAAACGCATAGCATGTAAATTAAAATTAATCTGCATTGATTGGGCTATGTCAAAAAAAAATATACATTGATTGGGCAATGTGCGTAAAACATGCACACATCTCTAAACGACATTTTTGGTATTTAAATAAAGATTAATTCGTTATGTGTGTCTATTAGAGGAGAATAACTAATAAATTAATAATATCTATAAATAAATCAATTATTTAAATTAAGATTTTATTAAAAAAGAAAAGAAAAACAACCAAATAACCCTTGAAAGCACAAAAAAGCTGACTAAGGGTCGAGCCTCATTAAAACCTTGTCAAGGAAAACCCGAAAGGGAAAAGCCTTAGCAAGGAAAAAGAGTACTCGTCTACGGAGGAAAAAGTTAGAGAACTGAGTTGAAACTATTTCAGAAGCTCCGGCCGAATCATTGCCCCTAAATAACCTCGGTTCACTAACACAGAAAGGAAAGCAAACTAAAAGAAAAAGCAAAGGAGAGAAAAGCAACCCAAGAGAAAGAAAACCATCGCCACCCCAAGTGAAGAACGATCTGCCTTCTTCTCCACAAAAAACCCGCCAAGAACACACACAACAGCCCACACCGACCCACGCCCATCCAGTGTTTGACAAAAAGCCCAAGAAACTCTTACCGCAAACAAAACACCAGCAACCATCAGGCATAACGAAAAGCTAACGAACCATTCTCAACTAGATGTGAGAAGACATATCAATGCAGATGGCCCGTTTAATAAAATCAATTTCAAACGACCACCAACCTTCTTGCATGTTGTTGTTGGCTAAAATATCTGCAACTTTATTGCCTTCCTTGTATATATGTGCAACCTGGATGGTGAAGTCATTAAGAAGTTTTAAAACTCTCTTCCAAGCGGCAGCGAAACACCAAGGAACTGAAGAAGTTCTAGAATGAATAAGCTGCACAATATAAATTGAATCTGTTTTCACCCATAAGTGAAACCAACCACGGGAGTGAGCAATTTGGATCGCCGTAATAACCGCAAGAAGTTCTGCCTCAAAGGCAAAACCAATCCCGCCTTTTATATGAAAACACCTCCTCACCCAACTGAACTTGTCCCGAAAGACCCCCCCCCCCAGCCGCGATTTTACCAGGAGAACCGAGAGCCGAGCCATCCGTGTTCACCTTGATCCAATGATTTGCAGGAGGCCACCAGTGAACGTTAATATAATCAGGAGGTGGAGCCGCTCTAGTTGCCACGCCAATCCTCTGAAGAATGAGAAGATTCGTACAAGAGTTGTCCATGTGCCCAATCTTTTTAAAATTCTGCTCAATATCCAAGAAACCAACCTTAATGCTATGGAGAATACGAGAATGAGCGAAAATCCCATCATCAAAAATGCAATTATTGCAATGTCGCCAGATTCTCCAAATTAACGTAATAATACCCGCCTTCCAGAAACAAGCAACTTGAGTACTCATATTCACATTCCATGCCGCAACAAACATGCTGTGAATATCGGGGGCTGTAATAAAATGACTTTGGCCAAACCACTCCAATAACTCTTCCCATAACTTACGTATCTTTGGACAAGACCAGAATAAATGATCCATGGATTCACAATCGGCCAAATAGAACGCACACCGGTTCGGAATAATCAGACCGTGAGATATGAGCCTATCTAAGGTAGGCATTCGCTCATGTAGGATTCTCCAACACACCATAGAACGACGAATCGGGATATGATTCTCCCAAATCTAGCTTCCCCATTTGACCTTCGAAAACCTATGACAGAGATGTGCAAAAGCAAGGGCAGACGTGACGTTACCCTGAAGAGAAGGCTTCCAAAATCTCGTGTCTTCATCTTCACCAATGGAAAGAAGAAGAATATCACTAACGATTCCCAGAAAAGCATCGACAAAGTCTTGGGTGAAGTGCCAGAGACCCTCATAAAATAATCTGCAACAGAATGTGAAAGAAACTCACGCATGTAATGAGGGACGCCGCATCCGTCCGCAATCAAATAACCAAGCCAATTATCCGTTCAAAAATTAATAAGGAATGAATCAAATAAATCAATGAATATATGAATAGTTGTACTTGTTTATATCTATATATTTCGTTCCCGAAAAAATGAGAATAAGGAATGAATCAATAAAATGTAGAAAATAGATTTTCAGTTAACTAATATTTGACCAAAAAATTTGAGTAACGAGACACTTAGTTTTGTATAATTAAATGGCATATGATTGACCTACATTCCAAGTGAATGATCGTAGAATATTTATTTACTCAAATTTGATTTTCGGTGAGTGGAAAATAATTAATTATTTTTTTTTACTTGAAATGTGGAGTTGTGAGATAAATGATAAGCATTAAAGATAAGTTAATGCTTAATGTCGACAACGAAACACATCTCAATTCGTAAGATGTTTTACCTCCAATCAATAGGTTGGGAGTTCGAGTCATCGCGAGGGAAAATGAGGAACCATTATTGATCATCTTTTATTAAAAAAAAAGTTAATGATTATATCACATTGATTAATTAACATTAATTAATTTGGTATATAAGTTACTACATTAATACATTGTTGGGAAAATTATGATGTTTTGATTTTATACTAAAACCCTTAAACCAATACTTGTGTCATTAGCTATATCATGTAAACTGCTACTCACTCTTTTGGAAGTATAACTCTTATCCTTGTAGTTTGTTGACTAATTAGCACAGACTGAAAGATCAACATGGAGTTTAGCTGAGCAACACACCGAAGTCAGCATCCTAAAGCGGTGAAGATTTCGTCAAGTACCAAAAGAGAAGCCAATGTCCTATCAACGTAAATAAGCTGACTCGCGGATCATAAGCTGACACTGACCCTGTTTTTCTCTTGCGACGTCATCTCAAAAAGTTAGAAGACAATGCGAAGTCAATATTGAAACGTATCAAGGGAGATCAAACATTTAATTCGGAAGATTTTCCATTTAATGAAGATCTCGCTTTTATAGTAGAAAGGACAACATGGTACAAGAATTTCCACAAAACGTCAACATCAAGAAGTACGGAACTATAGAAGGCTGAAAACACCTCTTCTCAGAATTCAACGAGATTATTTTCAAGCTAACCACCACGATTTGAACAAGTTCTCTCCAACAAAACTATTCAGAGATTGGTTTATAAATACCCCAAGGTATTCCAGCGAGAAGTTTATCAAAACAATGTAAATTGAAATCTCTCAAGCAATCAAGTTTTCAACCTTATTCCCAAGCAATTAGAGTATTTCAAAAAATGGAGCTCTTAAGTGTTTACAAATTGCTCTTGGGATTACGGGATATGTACTTCTAGGATCAATATACAAACATTCCCTTAGTTCAAGGCCCTCATTCTCTGTATCTTTAGCCTAGATTTGAGCACACCATCATACCCACTGTCTACTTGTTACATTGTGCTCTTAGTTGGAAAATCCTTTGTAAACCCTTCACCTTGTGTAAACGTTGGGTGTTAGAGTTTGAAGGGAATCATCAAGTAAGCTTCAAGTTCGAAGTCTAAAAACTAAAGGATTGAACTCAGAATTGTAACTATAGAAATTGCTATTAACGGTCACGGCTGTGTAATCAGTGTGATCAGCTTAACGCAAGTTACTGATCAAGCTAAACTTGCAGCTCTAAAAGCAAGAAACCCAAAGTAAAGAGATTCCCCTGTAAACCAGGACCGTGGACATAGGAGTATTCTCCGAATCATGTAAAACTGATTGTGTTATTTACTTTCTGCACTTACATTTGATCAGCTTGCTAACTATTCAGCAAACTGACCTTACATTCACAATCAACACAAACATTAAACTGCATATCCGAATACTCAATCATACTGACTTAAAGCGCTGATCATTTCAACTGAACCTTGCTAAACTGAAAAGACAACTTAAAAGATTTTCTAAAAAAGAGTTTACCAATCACCACATTCTGAACTTTAGTTAAAAGCCCAACTGGTCAGCTTTCTAGCAGTAAGTAGGATTGTTAACTAATCCATCAACTTGAACATCATGCTCTTGACATCAGTTAGTTTGTTGATCTGTGTCAATCCAACTGACTCATTATCAGCTGAGCTGTTTAACACTTAATCACTATTATTGTTGGGAACCTTGTGGAATATCCTAACCCTTATTTTGATGATACCAAAATTCATAGGTCTTAATTGTAATAGACTAGAATTGTTTTGAACTCAAGTGTTAGAGTTCGTTTCTAGTTTAGCTTGCGGTGTCGAAGACTGAAGACTGAAGACTGAAGAACGAAGGACTGAAGACTGAAGACTGCAGATACCAACTGAAGTATCAGTTGAAGAATCAGTTGAAGACTGATTACTTAATGCGCGCAATGGACTGATACTAAAGTAAAGTATCGGTTGAATATTCCTCCTCGGATTGATCTTCCAACGTTCAGAGGAAGCCACGTACTCACAAAGTACAGCCGTATTAAATGCAGAGATCTCAGGATCTTATCTCTGCAGAGGTCATTCCTATCTGGTGGTTACTTTTCAGAGACGTCACATCTCATGTCCATCAAAGAGAGCCGTTTCCACCCAGACAAGGAACCTCGAAGATTGAAGCCTCAACCCAAATTCGAATTGCTCTCCAACGGAAGAAATCTTGAGGACGATCTACGCCAACGGATCTATTCAAGAGTTCTCCTACAAATAGCGCTCGAGGATCACTTCAACCTTCACCGATTCAACGACATAAGCTGAAGCTCTGCCGAAATTGCTACTCAGCCTAAAGCTTAATCTTCCCAAAGCTTGAATCGAAGAAGAGAATTCCAAAGCCAAAATCAGTCACTGCTGATTACACACATTCTCTTAGACCTTAGGCAAACCTCTGTTTACCCAGAAGCCAAAGGTCAAACTTGCTTCAAAGAACTTGTTCTTTGTAAGTATAGTTGGCACTCGTTCAAACCTCATTTCCAAAAGAAAGATTTGAGTGTTTTGAGTGATTCGGAGGTCAGAAGGGTTTTCTGTCTCTGAGAGTCTTAGCGCGGGTTGTGCTAAGCAAGAGAAATCCGACGCGAGTGAAGCGTGGGTACTGAAGAAGGGTTTTCTTCAGTGGTACGATTGTGTGCACCCGGCAAGCACACGGTTTGGTTTGCAGTGCACCTGTTAAGCACTTGCGGAGTGGATTGTTGGTCTGATCAACCAACCGTGGATGTAGGAAAGGGTTTTTCCAAACCACGTAAAAATCTCTGTGTTGTTTACAGTTTTCAGTTTTACATTCTTACTTGTGTTATTTCATTTGATAAACTGAATACTGATTAACTGCAAAGAGAAACCGAATAACCAACAACGTGCTCCACCGAGGCTATTGCGAAACTAAGTTTAATTTCCGCTGCGTATGATATCAGTCTGACTGATCTATCTTCTGATAGTCAGGAAGAGTGTTATCATCTCTGTTTTAGCAAACTCGACTGAAGCCCTTACTTGCATCAGTTAAGTTCCAACAACTTAACTGATAACTCTTTACTGAAGAGCTTTCAGTATCAGTCGTCAACCCTGTTTGGTCAAAACTGATTTCAGTAAAACAGGCGTCTTTGTTTGCATGTAAAGTTTCGTTTTGATCTCTGACTGAGATCCCTCTGATTGAGGATTTGCTAAAAATAGCCCATAGGTGTATTCCCCCCCATACACCTATTCGAGACCCTCAGGTCCTAACAATGATAACGAGCAAAAACGCTAACTGGTGTATGCCCCCATACACTAGTATATACTCGCATCGGGACCAATAATTAGTATCAAAGTAGGGGTTCTCTTGACCTCTGCTTCTGTATATCAGGTCTTTCAGAACTTTATCAATTAAAATATTTTTCATCTTTCATATCTTCTTACTACATTCATGTCATGGAACACTTTGCATGTTCTCTTCCCATGTTTTCAGCAGAAAAATACGATCTATGAAAACTTAGAATGAAGAGGCATCTTCAAGCTCAACACAATAAGATGTGGGAGGTTATTACAACTAGTTCCATACTAATTCTAACCAACCAACTCAGGATTCAAACACTGGTTGGAGATGATCAAAAAGTCTATGTGCTACACTTAATAAAGAAAGCTAGCAAACCTGGACGACATTGCCCTAAACGCGATGCAAGCTACACTTAGTAATGGACATGCTCTCAAAACAGCATGGTGTAAAACTGCAAAGGAACTATGAGATACTATTGAATCATTGAGCATCAGATCAAAAAAAATCTATGAGGAAAAGCTTACAATAGCTTGTCAAAAGTTTGATGACTTCAAGATACTTAAAGGAGAAATATCGGATCTATGGAAATACGATTCAGACTGATCATTGGAAAAATTTCAGATCTCTAAAAGAACAAAGACACTTAAAGATAATTGAACCTTAAAATTCTGTCAGCATTGCCTTTAGATAAATGGAAGATGTATACCATCGGTCATCAACGGTCTCCAAGCTTCAACATACTATCAACTAATTTGTTGTTTTCCGCACTCTAACCTGATGAGTATGATCTCATCAGAACTAAAATCTGGTGAGCAAAGAAAGTTGTTTTTGAAGAGGAGATTCCATCAACATCTGTTGCTGACGCAATTGCACTGAAGGCTGAATCAAAGACAAAAACGAAATAATCCAAGTTAACAACCAAATCGACAAAGCCTACCAAGAAGGACAAGGAAGAAATGTCCAAAGATGAACTTCTGGAGCATGTCACCCTCATGGCCAGAAGATTCTCAAAGATGGATTCGAGACTGAACAAGTACAAACGATTCTAGAGATAATCGGTATGACAGAAACCACACTGACAGAAATAGCAAGGATAGTGTTGAAGACAAACCCAGCATGATAGACAACAAACACAAGGATGATAAGTGCTTCATTTGTGGCAAAAAAGGACACTTCAAGGTGGACTGCCCTGAATTAAGCCACAGAGAAAGAAGGTCACTAAAAGCCAAGCTGGAGAAAATATATGTTGATCGAAAGGCCATGCTTGCTGAAAAGGAATCAGATTCAGACAGCGACATCGACAACAATAGCAAAGCCAGCTCAACTGACACACTCATCCTATTTCGTGAAACTGATTTGTAGAATGCGAGAACATTTGGTTCAAATGAGGAGAAGAAGGTGTTTGTCGATTCGACTCAGCCATGAGACGTTCTAGTTTTGTTAACCATTGCATCAAATTAGTCATTAGATCTTGATTGTTGGCCATGACTTGCTTTCTCATTTTTCTCCTGCAATAAGATTTAAGAAGTTATGTGGCAGTAGAAGAAAAAAAAAATACTCAAAATAATGACTATGTACTAGAAGAAATATCAAAGTGCAATCTAATATAGTCCCTGACAACAACGCCAAAAAGTTGGTCACTAAAATCCTAGCAATATGTTACCGTAATTAACACAGTGCAATTGTAACATATATAGCAAATCGAGTATCGTATTCACATAAACTGATATGATGAAAACACAATGAGTAATTCAACACAAGCATTTACTCAATATTCAAGCAAAGAAACAAAGGAATGATGATGAACTATAGCTAGGCTAAAGCAATGAAAAGAAATAAAATCATATAAAAAAATTCAAGAGTAAAAATATTGATCCTAGGAAATGAAATTACGTTAAATAAATCTACACAATTAACCTATTAATCAAAATTGGCAACTGAACAAAGATGGTGAAAATCTAAAACTGGACATAAGACAAAGCAAATAAAACCATATAATAAAATCTAATGATAAATGAGTTTAGGGAATGTAATAACATTAATCAAATATATGCATTCAGCTACCAATTTCAATCCAACTCTGATGAAAGATCACAAAATTATTCATAATCTTCTCTAATGAATAACTATGAAAGTGGATTAATAAATTTTCCATCACATTCAAGTTTTAAGAAAATAAAATCAGCTCCAAAGAGTACACAAAGAACAGCTCCCTATGATCCAGTTATCTCCGCTAGGTTTGAAGGTTAAAATCATATCCAAAATATTTTATAAAAAATAGTTAGCCAAATCTTTCTGGTCCTTAATATGGCCAATCAGATCCAAAATATGGTTGAACATAAAGCTAAATACCCAGATACAATGTATAATCATACTTGTAAACCAAACATGTCTGAACTCAAACATGCTCGAATTAAAAGATTTAATCATAAAAATTTCTAAAACCTGAGATAAGGCACCTATGAAGAAGAAGAAAAACAAGAAGCCATGATGAAGAATAAATGATGTCGTCATGAACCCATTCTATCTCTAATAATGCTCGTCGCAATCGTATATCTCACTCGTTGTGAACCTCTTTCTCTATAACAATGCCTATCGCCGCCAGTTTCTCTCTATTACTCTTAAAGTCTATATATCTTATCTCTGAAAATCCTCTATGAACCTCTCTCTTTCTCCATTAAATGTTGATGCTCACATCTCTCCATAAACTCTAAATACACGCCATATTTTTTTTCTTTTGTTTCTAATGTCTCACAATCATTGTTCAAAAAGTTAAGAATACTACTTCTTTGAAACATAAATTCAAAAATCTTACCCAATTCCCTACAAAATGGCAGAAAAGTGCAAAGAAAACAAAACAAGATACTATATATTGTCTCAATCATTTGATCAAGAATAAAATATTAAGATTCTTCTATGTTTCAATACTCTTAGGAACTTGATCGACTATACACTTAGTTTATTACTCCCTCCGTCCCCGCGAAAATGAGTCATATTTCTTTTTGGATCATCCCAACGAAAGTGAGTCGTTTCATTTTTTTGGCAAAAATTAAGGAATTTAAGACCATATATATATTAATAAAACTAATTACACCCTTGTTTTTCTTAATCACCCTGATTAATACTCATCCCCAATCCCATCTCTCTCTCTCTCATCTTTCTGGTGGAAGTTTTTCTCCGACGATTTCTCGTCGGTCGTCTCGCTTGCCGACGCAGCGGCCCTCTCTCCCTCTCGTCTCTCTTTGTCTCATCTTTCTCTCACACACAAACTCACATGCAATTGTCCTCCCTCTCTCCATCTCTTATTCTCCGTTGGTAAACACCAGCCAAATACCATCGGTCCTCCTTCAATTCACCGTTATCGATGATTTACCTTATAATTCTCCATTCCCTCTCTCTTGTTCTCACTAATTTGTGACCTGAAATCCCTAATTTTGAAAAATTCCCAAATTTTGAAAATTTCCCCAAATTGAGGGACTTATACCGCGGCTTATAATACTAGGCGTTTTCGCCGAGAATTGCCACCCTTTTCACCGCCACGGCACCGCTGCAGGTTTGACAAATAACTCCCTCCAGCGATGAATTGAGGCCATTGCCGCCCTTCATTCGATGAGCAACAACATTGAGGATTTTTTGAGGGAATCGCTGGGGCATTTGTGGGGGAGGTGGCGCTAGGGTTCTGCAATGGTGGCTGGGGATTTGGGGGGTGGGAAGGGTTTCGATTTGGGGTGGGCGGAGGGAGGCGGCTGGGGATTTGAGGGGTGGGGGGAGGAAGACATGTTTAAGATGTTGGGGGAGAGTTTTCTTTTATAATTATTTTTGAATTAATTTTTTAAAAAAATCATTAATTCAAAAATATAATCAATTTACTAAAAAAATAATCAGATTATGAAGACAATAAATTTAAAAATCACTAATTACATATCTAATTATTCATCCATAAAATTAGAAACATACTTAAACACTTAAACACCAACTCTTTAAATCGAGTGCCCATAAAAAGTACCTCACTTAGTGTAGGACGGAGGGAGTAATTCTTTTTGAAGGATGATGTTTGACGAGCAAATTTGATCTCACCCATATTTTTTTGATTTTTTCATATATTTGTTGAAAAGTACAAAGCATGTAAGGAAAGTGTAAGAGGCCGTTCTACAAGTACATTTGTGATTGAGACATTTTGAGTAATTTAATCAATTAAAACATAAAATACATATTTGTATATATAAAAGTGGACACTAATTTTGTTGAAGTAGTTAGCCATTTAAATTTTTTGACCCAAAGATTTATTCCATTAATACAATACATACTTTCACTATATTTAAAAACATAGGGAAACTATATAGGTACCATGCACTAGATGGATACAATCCCGTAGGCAACTTAAGTTATAGGTTATGAGGTAGTGAGCAGACTTTAGGTTTAATAGAGGCAAAAATGAAATCAGAGTAACATATAGTATATGATATGTATTGAGTTTGAGTGGTGAGGTTAGGAGCCCCGCCTTCTGCCGCCCGTACCACTCTCTCTTTGACAGTTGTAATAAACAGTAGCTACTGGTGAGCCAAGGTTGTAGAGCTCCGCAAAGTCTCTAGTGTTGAAGTTTTGACGCCAGCCGGGGGCATACACCGTCTGTCGCCCCAACTGCCGGAACAACACGAACACGAAGCGGTGGATACCCATCGACGGCCGAGGACTCTCGTAACGCACTATCTCTTGTCCTACAATTCAAAATACACACGATAAGCACAAGGGAACATTTGTGAAAGGGATAAATTAACATATGCCTATTCTATCATTATTTACACATTACACCAACCTAATCATGTTGGGTCAAGAATGGAAATAAATTGACGAATCAAGGAAAGAAAAGTGCAAAATAGACATTAAAACGCAAACAAAGTCACAAATGAAAGAAATGGGATGTCCCCATTTACTAATTCTCTACACTACTTTAGATTCTTATTCATATTCATCCTCATTGGACTCAACTATCAATTAAATACCTACAATCGTAATTCCTTATATACAATGAACTAGTACGCCATTAATTCAAAATCAAATATACATCTTGTCCATGTGGCGTACCAAGAGCGCGCCATGTGACAGAGATCTTCCAAGGCAAAATACACATAGGAGTAAAATGAAAATATAAAATTTGAATATTAAAAAGAAATTAAATATGCAAAATTTATTTAATGCACATATATAAATACAAATATGCATGAAATTGAACACAAAAATATAAAACGTTTGATTCAGATTTAATACTACATATTACATAAGGAGACGCTACTATCGAAACTCACCCATATATAATTTATGTCCACGTATAATCACGGTCCATTTACGGACAGGAGATAAAGTAGATTAGGCTGTTATATATCTCACAAACTTTAACCTACATGATATATAGATAAATCAAATCATGCCTAGTAGAAAAAGAAATATAATAAAAATATGTCTCTTTGTTACTAAACATAACTATTTACGAAAATATGTAGTAGATAAAAAGAAATCGGAAGGTTAGCTTAATTGGTTCAGATTCTAAATTATATTGCATCACTCCAATAATACCTTAATTGGTTCAGATTCTAAATTATATTGCATCACTCCAATAATACATGCTTATGTGTGTATATTTATGATATAATCTGCCACGAATAGTATATAATTAACATGAAATATAAAATGGCTTCAATTGTTGACAATGAAACATGAAATATAACTAGAAAATATAATCTATATAAATTTAAACTAGTATATTTTTTTACGATCAACTTAATACTCTCTCCGTCCCATGAAGCATGACACACTTCTTTTCGGCACGAGAATTAAGAAATTTGTATTTTGTGTGTTAAGTGTGGTAGGTGAAAAAGTGAAAAAATGATAATTTTTTTGTCATTTTTAGAAACGTGTCATACTTCGTGGGACATACCAAAAAGAAAATTGTATCATGCTTCGTGGGACGGAGGGACTATATATATATAGAGGCATGACATGATCGCGTATTGATTACTTGGATCATTTATTTATTTCAAACAGTTAAAACCATGCATGCAAGATTTGAGTTAGACAATTCACCAAAGGTTGCGCCAGTAGTTGCAGGGATATCAGTCACCAACCTATATTAATTACAGGAAAAAAAGTGAAAATATTAGTACTGATTGCAAAATATTCAATGTACATTATTTCCATGTATATATACGGTATATTGTGGCTGATATTATAATTAATCTATTTAAATACACTACTCATGAATTATAAAAATATTTATATATATATATGTAATGATTTTGCAATGGATCATATGACAACATAGGATAATATATAGGACTCGCCTGAAAAAAACATAAGATAATAGGACCAAAAGAAATATACTACAGTACCTTGTACTGGCTAAAGGTTTTTTGTTGCTTTGGAAGGCACGTGACAAGTCAATCAATCATAAATCACAAGAAACAATAGTGTAAAAAATTTATGTTCAACAGTTTTTCGAGAACAAAATCAATTTGTGTTTTCACTGCCCAAGAATGGGATTTCTCAGTCTTTGAAATGAAAACTATTGGACAATAACCAACTTACCTGCCAACACAGAAACTTTTTTCAAAATAAATATTCACTATTCAGTTACATGGGAAATTACTATTACTAAAAATAATATCATGATATTATTGGATTAAGTAACATTAATATATGTTTGGGTGAAGCAGGACAACAATGGAGAATATGATATATATTTACCAGTGCAAGTACTCCCTAAGGTTGGGATCACTGGGGCTGGGAGCATCAGGGTCCACCATCACCTAATTAAAAACAAGGCTTTTACATATATGAAGAGAGAAGGATAGAGGTGAATTAAATTGAAGATATATACCAGAGTGAAGAAGGTGCGAAGATCATCCCCTCCAACTTCAACCCTAGGCTGATTCACGATTTGAGACGGCCTAAATTCGCAGCCATTTGCAACTTCTCTGTTGCCATAAATCACTCTCAAACCAATGGATCTTGTGAAAGGATCCAACACATCGCCTATCACCCTACCTACAACCAAAGGGTCTCTATCTCTCGGCATTTTTTCCCTTTTCTTTTTCTAATTTTCTTTTTCTTTGCATGCACTATAGACCTTTCTTGCACCACCAACTATTTATAGATCGTTCGCATCCCCCACGCCCCTCCACCCCCATCCGTCACCCCCCTACCCCACCACGCCCACACACACCATACACGCACGTGTATCTGAGTCTTTGTCAATTTCTTTGCATATTCTTGTAAATGTATGGGATCTTTACATATTGTGTATATTGTAAATCTTTTCTGATTTATTATTATTATTATTATTATTATTATTATGAGGGATGCCACTTATTTAGTAGATAGAATATGGATAAGGAATTCGGTCCGGCACTTCCTTCAATTTTTATACGGATTATTAATGTTGCATATATATATAATATATAGCACTCATCTTCTTTTAACTCATTTTTTGGTTTATAATTTCACTATCAAATCTTTTGCACAAAAAACATTATGCCATTTGTGCGGTTTACAACTTGGACCTATTTTGACGTGTACATGTGGAAAAATTGTTGTTCCGTGATTACTGTTTTGGTAGCCACGTCAGATAAATGGTACAGGTCATATTTTTGTGTCGAAATTTAAAAAATTGTAGTATTATATATCAAAATATGAACAAAAGTGGTTTTGTATATACATAGTAATTAGCATTCCACGGGTATTATTTATATTAATAATTTGAAATAAAATCATTTTGCTAAGTTGTGATAATATTCATCAAGTTATATATATATATATATATAGGGTCAAGTTAAACAAAGAAATACCCTATGTATAGAGAATAAAGAATAAATCTGGACCATCAAAACCACTAAATCGTGCGGTTTAAAATAAATCTGCTCCCAGATTTTAATTACCATAAAAATCGTTCAAAATATATTTTAATTACAATTAAGGGCATTTTGGTAACTGTTCAAATTAGTAAAAACTGCAACAATCGGATTTTACTCCCACGATTTTAATAGGTCAATAACGCATCTGCCACAATTTACTCTCATTTACAAATTTTGGAGCATCAAACCTCCCTCTACCTCTGCCGATACAGCTCCACCACCTGCACCTCCTTTTCTTCCTCCTCCCTGAACCGTCGGTCGGAGGCCCAGCAAGATTGTCGGGCCGTCACGATTTTCACCATCAAAAATCTCATCTCCCTCTCTATTTCAACGGCGAGCGGCGAGAATCGCCGCCGCCCCCTTCTCATTCGGTCTGAAGTAGCGACCATCAACTATCATCGCCGCCGCGACGAACCACCATCACCACCACCTCTGATTCTCCCTGAGTCGCTCCCTCTTCTCCCCCTGAACAGACCAAACGACCCAGATCCCGAAGCATCGCCGCTGTCCCAGACGTCCTGCCCGACTACTTGCCGGAGCCCCCAACCAGCCACACCATCGCCACCTCCTTTTTCGAGCCTAATCCTCCGGGTAACATCAATTAGAACCGCCTCAATCCCTGACTCCCTCGACTCTTCCCCATCAACTCAAGCCCTAAAATTTCAGATCTGGAATTTGGGAATTTTGGGAGAATCCTTTTGGTGTGCAATTTTTTGTCTGGGAAATTTTGTTGTTGGTAGATGATTATGCATACCTGGATGATGATTGGCGGCGCTGCGGCGGTGGAGCGGCATATTGGCTCTAATTCGTTGAAGAAATTTGGAAACACAAGATCTAGTTTTTAGCTATAATTTGCATTCTTATTTTTCTTTTTCCCCGTCAAATTGAATATTTTGCTTTTGGAATTTTGGGATATTCATGCGTCTAGTAAATCTGAATATATCTGTTCATTTAGAAATTGTGATCTGTTTGTTTATAAATTGTGATATGTTCGTTTATAAATTGTGATTTTTTGTGCAATACTATTTAATAGGTTGATAATCGTTTCATCTAAAATCACTCCTTTATCGCTTCCATTCATCCTCAAAGTTATGCACGAAAGATAGGGTTTCTTAAGTAAATCGACGAATCGCTTTTGTTTTCGTTTCTACTTTGAATTCTGATTTATTTATTTGTTGTTTGTTTTTTTAACATGAAACATTTTGAACATGCTTTAAACAATTACGAACACCTAAATAAACTATTTGAATTTGTCTTATTAACATAAAATATTTTGAACATGCGTAAAAAAATTACGAACACCAAAATAAACTATTTGAATGTTTCTTACTAACATAAAATATTTAGCATAAAATATTTCGAACAGACGTAAAAAAAATTACGAACAAGCGTAAATTATTTCGAATACAGATACAGAAATATTTAACATAAAATATTTCGAACAGACGTTAAAAAATTTACGAACAAGCGTAAATTATTTCGAATACAAATACAAAAATAATTAATAAGATTAAAAATATGACTAAATTACACGTGAATACAGCGAAAATTTGGGATAATATCTTACCAAAATAAAAAAGATAATTAAAGATTTGAATTACACGTGAATGCAGATATGGAAATTTGCATAAAGATATGACATAATAATATCTTACCAAAAT
Organism: Salvia miltiorrhiza; assembly: GCF_028751815.1. NCBI lineage: Eukaryota > Viridiplantae > Streptophyta > Magnoliopsida > Lamiales > Lamiaceae > Salvia > Salvia miltiorrhiza. Next base: position 22,235,708 of record NC_080394.1, on the reverse strand, counting down.
AAATTTATTATATTGACCACAGTCTTTCTCATTTAATTAGAACTTTTTTATTTGAAGAAAATATAAATCTATTTTAGTTCACATCTTTTAATTTAATTCATATATATGATTTATATTGTCAAGTTCGAAAATATGAGTTAAATGTATTATAATATAATACGTAATCATTCAACTGATTGTTTTCGTTACATAATTCAAGTCATTAATTCAAGTCATCAAGTGACATAAGTTCTCTCTCTCTCTTATATATACTCGATTCTCTCTCTTTTGTTTTAACCATCTTCTCCCACCACCACGAGTATTTTTATTCCTTGTATTTGGGTAGCTGCAATTCATAGGTCATTAATTGGTTGTACGATGCCAAAAGTTGGTATTCATTCCTTCACATTCAACGCCAAGCTTTGTAGCTCTTTCATTAGCTTTACTCTTGGAATATCTCTACTAGAACTTTCTAAATTGACTTATGACGTGCGGTAAGTCTACCACAATATTTATACTCCCTGGGTTTCACAAGAAATTATTACATTTTTCATTTTCGTTCGTGTCATAAAAAAGTACCCACTCCATCTCATTGATCTCGTCTTGTTTTCCTTTTTGAATTGTCCCATTGATCTTGTCCTATTTCTATTTTGAATAATAATTTTACACTACAAACCAATATGGCTCCCACACATTTACACATTTTTACTACACTAATTTAACTCTCCTTAATAACCGTGCCCAAAAGAAATGAGACAAGCCCAATGGGACGGAGGGAGAATTACTTTCATTTTTTTGGGACATGATCTCCCTTTTATCTTTTTAATCACATATATTCATTTTTACATAATCTCATAATCAATTCAACTACAATCAGTGGCAGAGCCAGAAATTTAGTTGAGGGGGGGGGACTGAATTTGTACAGGGGTTCGGGGGTGGTACCCCCGTTTTTTTAGGCATTTCATATATTTTTGGTATTTTTTATTGAAAGACAAACATAATAGTAATAATAACGAACAACATTTTCATAAATTATATAATTTCAATATATACTACAATTTTTTTTGGGAGGAGGGAGGGGCGGAGCATTCCGTACATTTTGGGCATTTTTTATTAAAAGAAAATCATAATAGTAATAATAATGAATAACATTTTCATAGATTATATAGTTTTAAATAATACAATTAACATTAAATTAAATATATATGAAATGATATAACAAGTAAATCAACTTTTACAAGATTAAGTTCTTTTATAACAGGTATAAACATATATATATATATATATATATTTTAGAAAGAAAAAAAAAACTCAAAATTTGGGAGGGGGCTCCAGCCCCCCTAATCTCTATGTGGCTCCGCCACCTGACTACAATCACTCATGTAATCTCATATGTGATACTCTTTTGTGGGACCGAGGAAGTATATATTTTCGTTGGCTATGATTCATTTCACTGTTTTTTTTTTTACTATCTCAAATCGACTTCTATACGACACTTCATGGAGTATTATATAGTGATAATTATCGTCTTAACCCGTAGATTCCTTTTTAGGTATGTGCAATTGTTGCTATGTGTATTGCGTGAGAGAGAGTGAGCTTTATAGCTCCTTAACTTCACTTAAAAAAAATCGATCTATACAACGATATTTCATGGTCTTAATTTAAAATAATTTTGTAGTTATCTGCATTCTTAACAGCATGATTAAGAGTGATGGTTGTATAAGTATTTGGTCAATGAAAGGAGTCTTATAATATTGCTGAGTAACATGAATTGTTTGGGTGTAAGCAAAAAGGGCCTGGATGTGCAATTGGCGGATAAATAGAAGGTGAAGGCCCACATAATACCCATCTCTCTCCCCCCTTCCACTCTCTCTCTAAAAGTATCTAGTGTAACTTTCATCCCTTACACTCTCTGTAAATATGTCCGTTTGTAACTTTCATTCTTGACCAAGTAAATGATCTCAAAATCTATGTACTATTGTAGAATGAGATCCCAAATATAAAGGAATAAGCTAAAGAAGGTAGAGTGTAATGGCCAAGTAAATGATCTCACAATCTATTAGAATTATAGAATGAGATCCCATAAAAAGGAAGAAGATAAAGAAACTAGTGTAATAATATATATAAAGAAGATATATATATATATGTATATATATATATATAGGGAGAGGTTCAAATAAGAACCACTAATAAAATAAGAACGGAGAACCATTTTAAGCCATTCGATCTCCTACTTTTCTATATTTACTACCCTTTGCCACTAATGGACCCACCTTCAAACACCTTTTTCACTTTATATTCTATATTTACTACACTTTATCACTTAGTCAACTACTTTATCACTTTAGTCAACTACCCTTATATTTCATCCACATCACCTTTTTCAGCTTTCTTAGTCTCCGTGCCAGGACCCAAGTAGGGCATTAATTTGTGGACGGAGGGAGTATTAAATAAAATAAGAATAAAGAATCATTTTAACTATTCGATTATTAAGATTTACAGTGAATGCATCATTTTGTTGCATAAATGCATTGCATGGGATCGAATCTTAGAGGAAGCGAATTTTTTTTCGAGTGTATTAATAAAGTAGATGCATTAATTTTTACAGCGGATTCATTAGTTATAATGGTTCTCACATTCACACGAAAAATATAGTTCTCACTACTATAACCACATCATATACATATAGGGAAAATATCAAGTGAGAATGGACAAATGTGGTGAGAAATGAGAATGTATATGTAACGTTAGATTTTTAAATTCTATGGCTGATATTTACTTGGAGGGGCGAATTTTTACCTGGATTTGAATCCTAGATGGAGCGAAAATTTTATCAATTAATTAAATATTATTATTCAATCGTTACAAGCAGGTTATGCAATACAATATACTGACTTATTTATTATTCTCATTTCTCACAAAAAAATAGTATTTTCACTATAACCTAGCCTTATATATATATATATATATATATATATATACATATATATAGAGAGAGAGAGAGAGAGAAAAAAAGATAAAGTTTCATTGAGAATGCTAAATGTGTTGAGAATTGAGAATTCGTCTGAATAGTTGTGAACAAGTCATTTCATTTTGATGAACAAACCAATAATGTTTATGAACAAACATTTTGGTATGTGGTTCGAATCCTCGAGGTGACGAGATTTTCAACATATTAAATAGATAGTTTGTTCATCAGTCATATTGGTATGTTCGTAGAATTTATTGATTTTGATCATTATTCTCATGTCTTATGAAAAATCAAATTCCCCATAGAACCTAACTACTATATATATATATATATATATATATATATATATAGGGTTGGTTCCGGTGGAGCCTGCAATAGATCGTAGATCCAAATGACCAACATTAGACATGTGGCGCACAAGATGGTGACACCAGCATTTTCAGGCAAAACTGAGAGGGGTCATTGGAAGAATTTTCGAATTAAAAAAAAAAAAAAAATTTCTCAAATAGGTTATTTGATGCATAGTTCATCGAGAATGCATGACTTTTATAAAATGCATAAGTTCAGATGCTAAGATTTCCAAAACCCTGAAGGGCAACCCCAACCCCTCCCCAATTTATGATTTCTGGACCCTACCCCCCACGCCAACCCCCCACATCTAAATTTAATCCCCCACCACCATCCCCCACCCCCCCCCAATTTTTTTTTAATTTTTATAATATATGCTTGATTTTGGTTTTGTTCATCAGTAGGTGGTTCTCAAACGAAACACCTATATATATATATATATATAATATTATATTTTATAATATATTATATTCTGGGCCGCTCCAATGATGCCCCCTATTTATATGAGATCTAGGGACGATCAGGTGCGTTTATGTTATCAATCTATGGCTGATATTGTATCTGGGGGTGATTTTTTTTCGCAGGGTTCGAATCCTGGAGGGAGCAGAATATTTTAAATTTTGTTATCATCAGTATACTGCATTGTTCATCAGTATATACGGCCCCTGTTCATCAGTATATGTCTTATTCATTACGAATTTTTTTAGTTTTATTTTTCATCAGTATATACATCTTGTTCATTAGATATACGTTTTGTTCATTAGTATTATATGTCTTATTCATTGTCCTAGTGTTTCACGAAAAATATGGGGTCTCACTGGAGCGCGCCCCTATATATATATATATATATATATATATATATATATATATATATATATATATGGAAGGGCTACCGTGAAAACACTTCTTAAAATAAAAATAAAAACGTTTTTCAATGTACGAATTTTATGTAGAACACGCATGAATTCATCCAATAGGGTTACGAATTGTGAAAATTAAATTTTTGTTACCTTTGGGATTCGAACTCAGGACCACGAATTCATCCAACAGGGTTACGAATCAACCGTAGATCTTGATGATCTAAGGGCTGAAAATTGTTTATATTTTATATTTTAAGAAGTGTTTTTATTTTAGTCATCCCATATATATAGGGAGAGGTTCAAAAAAGAACCACTAAATAAAAGAAGACCGAAGAACCATTTTCAGCCATTCGATCATCAAGATCTACGGTGGATGCATCATCTTGTTGGATGAATGCAGATCCTGGGTTCGAATCCTGAAGGGAGCAATTTTTTTTTTTTTAGTGCATTAATTTTAACAGCGAATGCATTAATTTTTACAGTGGATGCATTAGATTTTATGATTCTCACGTTCTCACAAATAATGTAGTTCTCTCTAGAACCACATCCTATATATATAGGGGTGGGCTAAAATAAAAACGCTTCTTAGGATAAAAAAATAGGAACCATTTTCAGCCCTTAAATCATCAAGATTTACAGTTGATTCATCACCTTGTTTGGATGAATTCATGATCCTGAGTTCGAATTCCATAGGTAACAAAAAAATTATTTTTTCGTAATTCATACATTTATACAGTGAATTCATGCGTGCTTAATATAAAATTCATAATTTTTTTTTTCTGGTTTGTAGTTTATATTTTAAGAGTTATTTTTTACCATAGCCCCTCCCTATATATATATATATATATATATATATATATATATATAGGAGCTAATAAAAATACCTCTTAAATATAAAATAGTAAACATTTTCAGCCCTTAGACCATCAAAATCTACGGTTGATTCATTACCATGTTGGATGAATTCATGGTCTTGAGTTCGAATCTCATAGGTAACGAAAATTTTATTTTTCGCAATTCATACATTTATACAACGAATTCATACGTGTTCTACATAGAATTCATATATTTTAGCTTGTTTTTATTTTATATTTTAGGAGCTGTTTTTATCCTAGCAGAAGCTAAATATTCGAGAGAAGCAGAAAAGCTGAATAAGTCAATAATTTTACTGAATAAATCAAGAGACCGCATGAATAGATATTCGACGAATAACACGCACATTTATTCCATTCAGTAAAATTGTTGGCGTATTCAGTAAAAATATTGACTTATTCAGCTTCTCTACTTCTCTCAAATATTTAGCTTCTCTATTGATCCCTTCTCTCTCTCTCTCTCACTATATATATATATATCGTGAGTATGATTAATTTCGTGAGAAATGAAAATAACGAATAAACTAGTATAAAAGGTTGAATAATTTGTTTGTAATGCATTACAAGCAGTTTATTAATACATTAAAAGTGGTTTATTCGTATATTTATATTGGCTTATTCGTAAATTTATACTGACTTATTAATTATTTTTGTTTTACCCAATAAATTTCAATAAATAAATATTAGCCATAGGATTTGAATACCCGATGCTCCAGATTCATTCTCATTTTTAATCACATTTGTCTATTCTCACTAGATCATATATCTCTCTCTCTGTATATATGTATATATATATATATACATATATATATAGAGAGAGAGAGAGAATATAGTGCCGGATGGCCATATTGAAAATGCAAACATAATATTTGCCCACTAATTGAAAAAACACAAAATCTGGCCATTTTTTACGTTTTAGGACTGTTTTACCCTTAATTAGGGCTTATTGAATTCGGGTGTTAAGATTGATGTTGTACCCAGGATTAGGAGATGATTTTAGGCCATCTTTTGTTAGCCACAATTTTTCCAAAACACTGTCCTTAACGAAAAATTTATCATTTGTTATTCACTTTGAGCCTATTTAGCTTTTATTCTTTAGCCGCAACCGAAAAAAAAAATCTAAGTAAATTGTACACATGACACTATTAGTGCCATTAGTACCATATACTTGTGCTGATACACTGTCTTGTCTTATATAGATGAGTACAATTATATAACCATTTTGAACACTTCCCCGTAGGATTTAGATTATCCATTTAGGGTTTAGGTTCTCCATTTAGGGTGCTGCACGAATGGTACATATGACCATATTAGTGCCATTAGTGCCATATACTCTGTCTCATGTACTGTTGCACGAATGGTACTTATAGTCATATTAGTGCCATTAATACCATACGTGGTACTAATGACACTAATATGACCATAAGTACCTATTTACTTAGTTTTTGTTTCGGTTGGCACATATGGTACTATTGTATGGTACTAATAGTACCATATGTACCTAACCCGCGCGCAAACTCGAATTCGGACCGGATTAACCATATGTACCTAACCCACGCGCAAACTCGAATTCGACCCGAATCCGGTCCGCCTAATTAAGGGCAAAACAGTCTTTACACGTAATAAATGGCCGGATTTTATATTTTTTTCAATTAGTGGCGAAATATTATGTTTCATTCTTCAAAATGGCTATTTCAAATATCAACTCTCTCTCTCTCTCTCTCTATATATATATATATATATATATATATATATATATATATATATATATATGGTGTGGTTCTATTGAGAATGCTAAATGTGTTGAGGATTGAAAATAATGAAGTAATCAATAAATTCTTTGAATAAACCAATAAAATTGATGAACATGCGTATCTATTTAAATATGGTGAAAATCTCGCTCCCTTCAGGATTCGAACTCATACCAAAATGCTTGTTTATAAAAATTATTGACTTATTCATCAAAATTATTGACTTATATATAAATATTCCCTCCATCCATAATAAATGTGATGAGATGGGAGAGTACGAGTTTTAAGAAAATATTGTGAGATGTGTATAAGTGGAGAAATAGACACATCAAAATTGATTTGTTAGGTATTTAATAAATAGTTTGTGATATGAAGTTTTTGTAAATATTGTGTATGAATGGTGGTATAAAAAATACTATATAAGTGTATATGTCCTATAAAAAAAATACCACACTTATTGTGAACAGACGAAAATTACAAAAACACCACACTTATCATGTTCGGATGGAATATATAATTTATAAATTTGATGATCCTATTCTTCTTTAAAAAAAATAAAAAATAAAAATAATAACATACTTTACATGTAACGGTGCTCACTTACGTGTTTGATACATAGTGTGTAACATATCAGTTCTCGTAAATATGTAATTAAGAGATTCGTATTCACAATAATTAACGATATCTACGCCACCACAAAATCAACCAAGTGGGAGAAATTATATACTCCCCATGTTCCGCTTTACTTGGTCTGTATTCCATGTATTTCATTCAACTTGACCTCATTTATTTTTGGCAAAAATAAGAAATACTAATCATATAATTAGTGACAAAAATAAATGCCATTAAATCTTAAATAAGTGAGTTATAAATATTAATCCTAAATAATCGTACGGAAATGAATTTGATCAAGTGAAGCGGGACGAAAGAAGTATTATTCTATGATCAATCACTGTCCCATAGAGAATAGGAGCAATGCAAGGTGAATGGTCCAACACAACCGACCTTACGAGGAATAAACAACTTTTAGTTGTATCACTAGCAATGCGACAACTGGCATACCAAAATTCTGCCAATTATTTCAAGTTGTTTTGAGAATCTTTAATATATTTTCAATTTTCACATTAATCTCCAAATATATGTATGCCTTTCTATTGGTGCACGTATGTATGTATGTATATATATATATATATATATATATATATATATATATATAGGGATGGGATCAATGAAGAATGCTAAATGTAGAAGGAAACAACGAAGGCTGAATAACTCAATACATTTACTGAATAAATCACGCGAGCGCATGAATGAAAAATGTACGTGTTTATTCAGTAAAATTACTATTCGTGCGGTCGCGTGATTTATTCGGTAAATTTATTGACTTATTCAGAACGAAATATAGTTACTTCTTCATATATCCCAACCCTATATATATATATATATTCCTTTCAAAAGTATATACCTTTTTAGTTATCAATCTTTTTGTAAGAAAAGAAAATGAAAGGAAAGAAAGAAACAACAATGGACAACTTTTTCAGTGCTTATACATATATCCATGTAGGTAGTTTTCATCAATATCCATCATCTGATTCAATTAATCTATTTTGATGTATAAAAAAAATCAATGAATCTATCAATTTGTAGTTTTTTTAAACTAGTAACTTTCAGTAGTTTGACCATAATCGATATTGCAGCATATTGAACAAATTAAACAATGACGTTCAAAAGTCTAACTGAAATTTATGCTGCCTTATTCTTTTTATTTTATTTTTTTATAGTTGTTTTAATGGCCTAAAAAATTCTCTTTTTTATTTTATAAATTAATAATATTAAATAAAAAAAATTAAAGATCATGTCACGATGGACTTAAATCTAAAACTTTTGGCCTAAGGTATTAACCACTCTACCGTATGATCAACACACACACACACCCCCATTGCCCTATTATTAGCGCTTTAAATTGTGCGAACATTATAAATGAAAGTCTTACTATGATTCTCGCAATGAAACTAAGCAATATGAGTATTGATGCAAATATATTGTTAGAGGCTTTCAGGCAATAATTTTAATTCAACAAATAATTATAAAATGAAAAATTTGGAGGGCAAGGATTTGCATTCGTGGATTAGAATTACAAATTTTGCCACATCGATTTTCACAACATTAGAACATAGTAATAGTTTGTGCGATATTGAACATGTAATTGCATGATCAATTTTAATTTCCAACTTCTAGAAGAGGAAACGTTTAAATTTCAAGGTCAATTTAACTGCATGATATTATATAGATGAGTTGAGGCTATCATCACCCATTATAGTCATGCCCACATAATAATAGTATATCGTTATTGTAATTCGACAAGAGAAGTTTCATACACAATGGTCGTTCAATCTGACGAACGACATCAACAATGTGGATTAACCAATTGTTCAAATCAGAGATGGAGCCAAATGGGGTAGTGGAAAAACTATTATTAATTGACGGGTTAAGGTGTAGATAGGCCCCTGTAGTATAAGCCCCTATAGCGTATTGCTCTCCATACTCACTATGTGTGCAAATAGGCCCTCAAAGTCCGAAAAATCAATCAATTAAGCCCGTTTGAATAACTGTTGTTACTCAAACGTTAGTGAATTTTTTTTTTTTACCCTCAATTTCTTTCTTCTTTCAATCTCTACCCCTAATTTCTATCCCCAATTTCAATTCAGCCACCGCCGACATCTCCCTCGGCCTCTTTTCTCTTCCGGCATTGACGAGGCTGCCGGTCACCTCTCCCTAAAGAATTATTTGCATAAAATAAACTTAGAGTGAGGAAGAGAAATATGAACCATCAGAAATGGATCACAAAATTCAGCATACCATTGCGACGCCCATGGATGCAATCAATTCCAAATTCGAAATCACAAACTCATAGTTGAGAAACGAGAATGATAGGCGCGCAATATACCTTTCAATCGCGCACCTTCAGCTAGATTTTCATGACACAATTTTTCAATGACGGCGGACAGGCGCCAGTGGACCAGTTCAGGCCGCTTCAATCCGTCTTCCGACGCTGCCTTCTCACAGGAGTCGGCGCCGCTTCTCTACTCGCCGTTGGTGCGAATTTTGGTGGAGTGACGAGCTTTCTCTTGGGCTTCACGCTGGGGGTTACTCGGAGCCTCAAGCTCAACGCGCTCTACCCCATCGACGGCTACAACCGATACATAGATACCGATGAAGGATTTGGTCAGTAAGTGTTGCTGCTCTACTTTAATCTCTATGTTACATTTTGTCGCGATCGAAACCTAGATTTATTTGTAGAGACGCAATTCAATTCAATTCCTAGTTGCGATGTTCTGAAACTAGGGATTTAAATTGGTGCGACAAAATTTGTGTATTCGGAGAGATGGTTGGGGGATCAGACATTGTTGTATAGAGCATCTAGAAAGGCAAAAAGGTAGCTGGATCCTCCTCCCTTGAGTGGTGGCGGTGGGCGGCGGAGCAATGTGAATGAGCCGGTGGTGGTGTCGCCGCCACCGAGAGAGGTGACCAGCGGCCTCATCGTCGTCGGAAGAGAAGAGAGGCCGAGGGAAATGTCGGCGGTGGCTAAATTGAAATTGGGGGTGGAAATTGAAAGAAGAAAGAAATTGGGGGTAAAAATAAAATTTGACTAGCGTTTGACTAACAACGGTTAGTCAAACGAGCTTAATTGATCGATTTTTCGAACTTTTAGGGCCTATTTGCACACCCAGTGAGTATAGAGAGAAATACGCTATAGGGGCCTATACTACAAAGGCCTATCTGCACCTTAACCCTTAATTGATATAGGGCTAGTAATAGTGATAAATTAATAGATTTATTATTTTTACCTTACTTAACACTCACAACACATAAATTGACTACGAGCTGTTTCTGACTTTGAGTTGCAGTTGATTAGGAGTTTATTTTATTTTCTTGCCACTTAAATGTAATGAAAAGTATTTCAATTTACATCCAATTTATTTATTTTTTTGATTTAAAATTATTGGTTCGAACTTGAACCTAAACTGTCGGTCTCGGGCCCGTCCCGAAACTTTCTATTCCTATTCAAGGAGTCAGTTTAGGTTCACCTTCAAGGTAAACCATGAACCACAGATTCAGACTCAAAATCGGCGGGTGACGCTAAGCTTATCAATTGGACAAATAACTAATGTTTGTGTGAGGGGTGGTGGTTAAGCTATTCGTATTGTTTGAAAATCTTCAAGTTATTAATCAGTTTGAAAGTTAATCAGTTTAATGCATTTCAATTGATTAGCTCAGCTAATGAATATCCAATCAAGTGAAGTGGTCAGCTGATATGGTAGTGTGCTGATAGTGATGACAATTCAATAATAATAAAATGCGAAATATAAAGGCACACAAAGTTTTAACGTGGTTTTGAGAATTTCTCCCACGTCTATAGACCTAATAAACATGTGAATTTACTTATCTTTAAGATTCCTTGTTATAGAGCCGCAAGTCAACTGATCAGTTCTATAACCTCAAACTAATCCACGAGTTAACTAACCGTCATCAAATTATTTTTTCACTTTCAGATGGCTAAACACTCTGCCGCTTGTTTCTACAAAAAACTGTTTACTCTTGGATAAGGGGTGAGTGTTTGAAGGTGAGTTCCAACTACAACAAGCTGTTACAATAAAGAACAATTCTGAAATATCAATTTACTTGATTGTGGGGTTATGGATATACAATAAGAACAAACTATAATAAGGTGGAGAATAATAGTTGGGTTCCAAATGATAACTAGTATCACTTAGTCATTGAGTTTTCCTTCTAGTTACTTGCGTTGTTAAAGGTGTTGAAAGATGATAGCTTTGATTGATTGAGAAATTCAACATCTTTGGTAACATTGAAGTGTTGAGTTCTTCAAGTATTTTATACGAGGAAAGATGAATAGTGTTGTTGGAGGGAACCTATTTGTCTTGAAAATCTTCTCGTTTGACTTATGGTACATCATTTGGCACTTGCAACATCGTACACTAACGCTCTGAAAATATTGTACTTCATTCTGCGTCATGTTAATATCTTTTGCTGATACATTGTCAAGCTCTGCTTAAATTTAGCTAAGGTCTTAGGTTGCTTGCTGAAAGTCCAACAGATGTCGGGTTGACTTCGTTTTTCATCAATAGAACTTGGGTAGCTAATCAACTTATATCTTCAACAGATGCAGGTAGACTAACTTACTCCTTAACTTTATTCTTCAAAACATGATCTTATGTTTTCACGTGACCTTTGTTGACATTCTTAATCAACTAGTTTGTAGATAACTTTTACATTTAAAATTCAATATTTACATAAAATATATCAAATTTAAGCTCTTGTCATGATATTTAATTTGATATGCATATCAAATATTTTATAATTAGTCGAATTTCATAATTTTAAAAAAGAAATAAAACAATTTAAAAAAGAAAATAAAAAATATAATTTATAAATAAACCTTCAATTTTTTTATAATCATAAAATTACCATTTAATTTTAAAATTATTTTTAAATTATAAATTATCCTTTTAGGGTGTGTTTGTTTTTTATCCCTCTAAATGGAGGGATAACAAAAATTTATGCCTTTAAATGTTTGCTTTCTTATCCCACATTTTACACAAACACCATTTTCTTTTCCTTATTTTCATTTTAAGGAGCGATAATATTATCACACCAAAATATCAAGGATATCATCTTCTTTATAATACCATTAGGCCTTAACCTACATGGCATGCTTAGAATTGCTCCATTTCAAAAGCTTACCATATATAATCTTCATTATTTATTAATTAATTAACTATTACATTCCATATAAAGATTCATTAATCTTAATAAATATAATTAATTGTAGATGTGTGTGTGTGTATATATATAATATTAACATTACATATAATCTAAGTTAATAAAATATTATTTTACGTCTATCAAAATAATTAAAATTTTATTTTTAATTTTTTATAAAATATATCCATACATTTTATCTGTATCGTGATTAAAAATATATTTTTCATATCTAAAAACTTTATTTATTTTTGTATCGTCCATAATAGTAGTAATAATAATAATAACTATAAAGAAATTATGAAATTAGTAATGCATAAATAAAAAATTTAGATAAAGAACAAAAAATGATTGATGTTAAAATATAGTATTTGAAATCTTTAATCCTCTATCAAATTTATAATAATCTCAATCGGATGAAGAATTCAAATAAATCACCACATTTCACATTGATTTTTTTTTTTAAAATAAGATTTCACCAAAATAAATCCTATACATGAAGAAGCTCTTGCTCTCCAAATTAAAATTTACGTTTAATTAGTCGTATGATTGAGATTAATAGAATTCAAATTGCTTTGTCAATTCAATTTGACCAAATTTATTTAATTAAATACCTAAATTTAATTAATTTAATTTTAAAAAATAAATTGGTGTGATTAAGTAAATTATTTATTCAATTTCATTTAGTTATAAAAGAAGATATTTGTATATATTTCTAAAAATAAAATTTGGATACACATTGATTTTTATGAAAATTTATCAATCAAATTACTAAATAAATTAATACTACAATTTAAATCTCGAATCAAGTTTCTAAAGCTTCACGTGAGGTGATTTTCATAACTTAGAGCATCCACATTGGGGGTGATTTGAAAGCTTACTTGATAGAAGGGGGATCACAATGAGTAAGGAGGTCGCAGTGGGGTGACTTGATAGCTTACTTGATCTTTTTAGTTTTGATTTTTGTATTTTTCATTTAAATTATTTGCACAAATTTAAGTAACACAATTTACTTCAAATTTAAATTGCATTAATTACATAAATCTTAAAAATTTAAAAACATATCCTAAAATAACTATTCCGACTCCGGTTGGAAGTACATTTGAGCAATCAATTGTTTGTGCAACTCGATCTCATTGATGATCTCCTGCGCTACCCCGTCGGACGAAGACGGCGAAGTATCATCGAACCATTCGGTCATTTTTTAAAGGTAAAGAATGAAAATGTAGTTGAGAAAGAGGGAAAGATTAAATGTGTGAATGAAGTGGAGAAGTGAGGGAAATAAAAAAAAAATATAAAAGAGAGAGAGAGAGAGAGAGAGAGAGAGAGAGAGAGAGAGAGAGAGAGAGAGAGAGAGAGAGAAAACGGCTAGAAAGTCGTTGGGATTCTTGGGAATCAAAAGGAGAAGAAAAAAAAATTGAAAATCTGCCATAGCCGTTTGAATTTTCAAAATTCGATTTTTTTAAAAATAGGCGCGTGTGTGACACGCGCCAATTCTTAAAGCTATCAGGGCATACCCAATCTATCGGGTCTCCCTCGAGTAAGGAAGAGTTGCGGTGGGGTACTCGATCTCCCACTTACTCGAGTAGGTGGGATCGAGTACCCCACTGTGGGTGCTCTTAGTTATGGTCTTTCAAACTTTATATGAGATAATGTTCACGAGTCAATTTTGTTCTTTCAAATTTCAAAAGGGGTGGTGCTCAAAACTCATTTATGATATTTCAAACTCCACATGAAATAATGCACAAGCATTTGTCAAGATTTTTCAAGTTGCATACAATATATGTTTAGAAGTAGTTATGATCCTACAAACTTAAGATGATAATGATCTTTAAAGTTGCACACGAGATAATTTTTGTAACTTTGTTGTGGTCCTTAAAAGTTCAAATGAGATTATCACAAGTTAAATTTGTTATTTCAAACACCAAATGAGATGCTTCTCGAAACCCAATTATAATATTTGAAGCTAATAATGCATAAAATTTTGTCAAGATTTTTTCAACTTCCATAAAAAATGATGTTTACAAGTTAGTTATGATGTTGGAAGCTCCAAATCATACAATCTCACAAGTCAACTTTGAGTTTTAAAGCGCCAAATAGTGGTGTTAAAAAAATTGACGCATAAAAACTCAATTTTTGTATGTTAAGGTCTACATGAGATGATGCTCAAAAGTCTGGTATTCAAACGTTAGATATCGTCTTTCAAGAGTTAGATGATGATATGATGCTACATAGTTTAGACGAGATGATGCTCAGATGAAGAAAATTTCCAATCTTATATCGACCTTTTTCAAAACATTATTAAATAAAAATTTATATAAAAATAATATTTGTTAGGTCCCGGGGGTCTCGAATAGGTGTATGGAGGGGGGGAGAATACACCTATGGGCTATTTTTGTTCTCCTCAAAGTAAGGGATCTCCAGATAGAGATCTAAACGAAACTTTACACGCAAACAGTGACGCCTGTTGACTGAAAACAGTTTTGACCAAACAGGGTTGATGACTGATACTGAAAGCTCTTCAGTAAGGAGTTATCAGTTAAGTTGCTGGAACTTAACTGATGCACTTGTGGGCTTCAGTCGAGTTTGCTAAAACAGAGATGATAACACTCTTTCTCACTATCAAAAGATAGATCAGTCAGACTGATATCATACGCAGCGGAAATTAAACTTAGTTTCGCAATAGCCTCGGTTGAGCACGTTGTTGGTCTTAGGTTTCTCTTTGCAGTTATTCAGTATTCAGTTTATCAATTGAAACAACACAAGTAGTAAAGTAAATCTGAAAGCTGTAAACAACACAGAGACTTTTACGTGATTCGGAAAAACCCTTTCCTACATCCACGGTCGGTTGATCAGACCAACAATCCACTCCGCAAGTGCTTAACAGGTGCACTGCAAACCAAACCGTGTGCTTGTCGGGTGCACACAACCGTACCACTGAAGAAAACCCTTCTTCAGTACCCACACTTCACTCGTGTCGGATTTCTCTTGCTTAGCACAACCCGCGCTAAGACTCTCAGAGTCAGAGTACCTTCCTGAACTCCGAATCACTCAAACACTCAAATCTTTTTGTCTGAAATGAGGTTTGAACGGGTGCCAACTTTACTGCAAAGAACAAGTTCTTTGTAGCAAGTTTGACCTTGGCTTCTGGGTAAACAGAGGTTTGCCTAAGGTCTAAGAGAATGTATGTAATCAGCAGTGACTGATTTTGGCTTTGGAATTCTCTTCTTCGATTCAAGCTTTGGGGAGGTTAAGCTTTAGGCTGAGTAGCAATTTTGGATGAGCTTCAGCTTATGTCGTTGAATCGGTGAAGATTGAAGTGATCATCGAGCGCTATTTGTAGGAGAACTCTTGAATAGATCCGTTGGCGTAGAACGTCCTCAAGATTTCTTCCGTTGGAGAGCAATTCGAATTTGGGCTGAGGCTTCAATCTTCGAGGTTCCTTGTCTGGTGGAAACGGCTCTCTTGAGGGACAGGAGATGTGACGTCTCTGATAAAGTAGCCACCAAATAGGAATGACCTCTGCAGAGATAAGATCCTGAGATCTCTGCATTTAATGCGGCTGTACTTTTGTGAGTACGTGGCTTCCTTTGAACGTTGGAAGATCAGTCTGAGGAAGAATGTTCAACTGATACTTGACTTTAGTATCAGTCCGCTGAGTCCACGTGGCACGCATTAAGTAATCAGTTCCAAACTGATTCTTCAACTGATACTTCAGTTGGTATCTTCAGTCTTCAGTCTTCAGTTCTTCGTCCTTCAGTCTTCAGAACCGCAAGTTAAACTAGAAACGAACTCTAACACTTGAGTTCAAAACAGTTCTAATCTATTACAATTACGACCTATGAATTTTGGTATTATCAAAACAAGGATTATGATATTCCACAAGATTCCCAACAATGTTTATTATTCTAACAAAAAGTTAACATTTAATTAAAGAATATGGTTCAGATTAATATAATTTCAATTATATTATCTCAAATTAAATAAATTTAAAAATAATTTATATATAAATAATTTCTTATATATAATAGTATCATATAATTTAAATAATAATATAAAATAATTACCCGTCGAATTTCGACGAGTTACACACTAGTCATCCGAATATATCAAGGAAAATTACTCCAAAATTCCTTTACTTTTATACCCATCATTCATTTTCGGTTTTTTGTTTTATGACCTTCTCTCCACTTCATTTAACAACATAGTTCTAAACCTAATAAAAGCGACATTATTTTAAGAATTTTAAACTTACATATCACTCTTTAAAAAACATGAAAAATTAATTTACCTTATGATGATCCTCCCTAGTAGGGATGGAAACGGGCCGGATCTGGACCGGGTCTGGCCAATACCAGATCCAGATCCGTTTTCATATACCAGATCCAAATTCAGATCCAGATCCGTGGATCTGAAAATTTTGGATCCAGATCCAGATCCGTCAGATCCGCGGGTCCACGGGTCCAGATCCATGGATCTACTATTTTTAAATTAAATTAAAAAAATTTCACAAAATCAACAAAATCTAATTTCCATCATGAAAAATATAACACAAAATACTTTTATCTAATTACTTTTAGTTTTTATTCTTTTGAATATAATTTATTTATTATTTTTAATTTAGTTAATATTATTAGTAAACTAAATATAAAATATAAAATAAAACGGATCCACAGGTCGGATCTGGGCCGGATCCGGATCTAAAATTTCAAGATCCAGATCCAGATCCGTTTTCAAAACTGAGATCCAGATCCGTCGGGTCCAAAAAATTGAGATACAGATCCGTACGGATTTGGACCGGGTCCAAGATCCACTGCCATCCCTACTCCCTAGTCTCCAATTTACATATTAAGGAGAACAGTACATAATTGTAGTGTTTGTATAAAAAGGGTAAATATCATTTTATACTCCAAGCTATTTTTGTATAAAATCGATAGTCCGTAATTTTAAAATAAATATTTTTGATGAATTAAAATAATACTGATAGTGTAAAAATAAATTGAGGTTGAAAGTGGTATTTATATACCCCGTAAAAATATAGTAAACTATCAATCTTATAGTTCCTCCATCCCATTACAAATATCTCAATTTTCATAATAGGATGTACTATTACAAATGTCTCATTCCTTTTTTGACAAATGTATCTATTTTTAAAATAATGCTTAAATAATCTCCATCAAATCACTTTATCTATTAATTACATATTTTTAATTTCTGTGCCCAAAAGTAATGAGACATTTGTAACGAGACAAAAAGAGTATCAAATGACTAAAAATTTATTACTTACTTTACAACTAAGGCACTTTTCCTCTTTTATGTATACAAATTTCTCATTTCTATATCAAGCTTCGAACGTGAATATTCTTAGAAAATGACAATTTTCATCTATCTTTATAATAATTTAACAAATAAAGATGATGCACAATTTTATTTTGTTTTTTTGGTACCGAGAAGGTTATTATCATCATATAGCTTTAAACTTTGGTATGTTGTGCAAAAATGACACGATCTTCGAAATATATATGCTTATAAACTTCGACTCATAGTGGTCGAGCATTGGTGCATTTACTAATAATGCTCGATTCACAATGATCGAGTATATGTTCAACAAAGTTCATGATTTGAATAATATAAAACAACAAGATTAAGTTTCAAATCTATTAAGTAACGCAACTTTGTTATTTCAAACTAAAATTAGGTAATTTTTTTATAGTATATTTTACTTTTATAGCGAGCATTTTTGTCTTTTAATTTTAAAAGTGAATAAAAACTACCATTAATCCAAATTTGATCTAGTGATACTTTTGAAAATAATATTAAAAAGAGTGGTCTTGGGTGAGGTTGACCTCATACCATGAGACGGGTCGGATCCGTCTTGACCCGATCCGGACGAAACAGTTATATAAATATTTTTCACAAAAGCAGATAAAATGAACGCCTTGGTTCAGTGGTAACTGCTTGCACTTTACATTACTTAGCGCCAAGGTCACGGGGTCAAAACCCATTCGACTCCTTTTCTTGTGTTATTTTTTCATCTTTTATTTGTTTTTGTTTTTTTCCTCTTTTTTCTTGCATTTTTTTTTCTGCTTTCTTTATATATGCGTTTTAATTGTTTTTCTTCAGTTTTTTTTTTTCCTGATTTTTTTACAATGTTTTTTTATTTTGTTTTGTTTCTATTTTTTTATTTTTACATTATTCCAAAGTAATTATTATTATGATAAAAATTAATTATTGACAAAAAGAAAAGTACTTGAAGCATTACTTTTCTTCATTTCGATAATTTTACAAGTTTTTCGTGAGTAAAAATAACAATTTTTGTGAAAAAAGTAATAATTTTGAAATATTACATTACTTTTTATTAAGACAATATATACTTTTAATAAGTACTATAAAATATACATTTGTTAGCACTTACCACAAATGTATACTTATGTTAATATAAGTATTTATCTTCAGTCAATATAAAGTATAATATTTTCTAAACTTACCACAAATGTATACTTATGTTAATATAAGTATTTATCTTCAGTCAATATAAAGTATAATATTTTCTAAACTCTAACCCTGAACACTAAATCATAAATCATAATAAAAATATTTACTTTTAATAAGCATAAGATATACATTTATTCACACAAATGTATACTTATGTTAATATAAATATTTACCTTTATTCAATATAAAATATTATATTTTTAAAACCTTAAAAACACTAAATCTTGAACCCTTATAGGAATATTTACTTTTAATAAACATAAGATATATATACATTTGCTCTTATGAATAAAAATAACAATTAACGTAAACAAATACAATAATTTAAAAATATTACATTTGATCATATTAATAATTACTTTTCCTTACAACAATGATTACTTGAATAATTATTTGATTATTTTTTTCTTTATTCTAATATTTATTTCTACGTTATTCAAAATAATAATTATTATTAGGGCTGGACTTGCATGCGGGAGTCCGCATCCCATGTGATCGGGTCGACCCGCGCCTCAACCCTGAACCGGATCCGCGCCCATTTGATCCGTCGCCCCAAATTATTACATTTGCTTATAGTAAATGTTACTTTTAATAAGCATTACATATACATTTATTCGCACAATTATATACTTTTGTAAATATAAGTATTTATCTTCATTTAATATAAAGTATTATATTTTTTAAACCCAAAATCCTATAAAATAAACCCTAAACCCTAAAACATGAACACTAAACTTTAATATGAGTATTTACTTTTAATAAGCATAAAATATACATTTGTTCTCACAAATATATACTTATGTTAATATAAGTATTTACCTTTATTCAAGGGTTAGGGTTTAGTATTCATTAGTTACGGTTTAGTATTAATACTAAACCGTAACTAATGAATACTAAACCCTAACCCTTGAATGCTAAACCCTAAAGGAAATATTTACTTTTATTTAGGCTAGTATATACATTTCTTTGCACAAATGTATACTTATGTTTCTATAAGTATTTCCTGTCATTCTATATTTTGTAATTACCTAAACAATGAATACTAAATTCTAAATACTGAATACTAAACCCTAAATAAATACAAAATATACATTTATTGGCACAAATATATACTTATGTTAATATAAATATTTATCTTCGTTTATTATATTTTCTAAACCTTAAACCTTGAACACTAAACCATAAACCCTGAACATTAAATCTTGAACACTAAATCCTAAACTCTAATAAGAATATTTACTTTTAATACGCATAAGATATACATTTGCGCTAACAAATGTATACTTATGTTGATATAAATATCTACTTTTATTCAATATAAATTATTATATTTCCTAAACTCGAAACCCTGTATACTAAATCATAATATGAATATTTATTTTTAATAATCATAAAATATACATTTGTTCTCACAAATATATACTTATGTTAATATAAGTATTTACCTTTATTCAATTTAAACTATTATACATTTATTAGCACTTAGCACAAATATATACTTATGTTAATATAAGTATTTCATGTCATTCTATATTTTGTAATTACCTGAACACTGAATACTAAACATTAAATAGTGAATACTAAACCGTAACTAATGAATACTAAACCCTAACCCTTGAATGCTAAACCCTAACGGAAATATTTACTTTTATTTAGGCTAGTATATACATTTCTTTGTACAAATGTATACTTATGTTTCTATAAGTATTTCCTGTCATTCTATATTTTGTAATTATCTAAACACTGAATACTAAACCCTAAATAGCGAATACTAAACCCTAAACCTTGAATACTAAACCTTAAATAAATACAAAATATACATTTATTGGTACAAATATATACTTATGTTAATATAAATATTTATCTTCGTTTATTATATTTTCTAAACCTTATAAACCTTGAACATTAAACCTCGAACACTAAATCTTAAACTCTAATAAGAATATGTACTTTTAATACGCATAAGATATACATTTTATGTTAATATAAATATCTACTTTCATTCAATATAAAGTATTATTTTTCCTAAACTCGAAACCTTGAACACTAAATCATAATATGAATATTTATTTTTAATAACCATAAAATATACATTTGTTCTCACAAATATATACTTATGTTAATATAAGTATTTACCTTTATTCAATTTAAAGTATTATACATATCAATAATTACTTTTTCTTATGACAATGCTTAATTACTTGACAAAATAATTAAAAGTACAAGTTCTCGCGAATAAAAATAATATTATTTTTCAAGAAAATAATTACTTCACCAAATAAATAAAATTATTTATTTCTACATTATTTCAAACCAAAGTAAATATTGTTGTGATAAAAAGTAATAATCAACATGAAGAAAAGTAATGTTTTCGAAACATTACCTTTTTTATCTAATAATTTAGAAAAATTACATTTCTTCATATCAATAGTTACTTTTCTTTACGACAATGATTACTTGAATAATTTATTGATTATTTTTTCGCCATTCTATTATTTATTTCTACGTTATTCAAAATAACTATTGTTATTATAATGAAAAAAAAATTATTGACATGAATAAATGTAACATTTTTGAAATGTTATTTTTTAATATAAAGTATAAATCCTAAACCCTAAACCATGAATACTAAATCCTGAACCCTAATAAACATTATTGTTAAGAAATGTAGTATTTTTAAAATGTTACCTTTCACCATATCAATGGTTACTTTTTTATGACAATATTTTTACTTGGTTAAATAACTAAAAATTTAAGTTCGAATGAGTAAAAATAAGCACTACTTTTATTCATATCAATAATTACTTTTTCTTACTATAATAACTACTTAACCAAATAATTAAAAGCACAAGTTCTAATAAATGAAATTAACAATTATCATAAACAAATGTAATAATTTTGAAATATTTGTTTACGATAATTGTTATTTTTACTCACGAGAACTTATACTTTTAGTTATTTGTTCAAGTAATTATTGTCGCCATAAAAAGTAATTATATTATTGTTATGAAGAAATGTAATATTTTAAAAGTATTACATTTTTCACAAAAATATATAAAAAATACAAAAGAAAAACTAAAAATTAAAAATAAATGAAAAATAAAGAAAATACTGAAAGAAATAAAAAAATCAAAATACATAAAAAATGCAAAATAAAAACAGTAAAAAAAACGCAAAAGAAAAGCAGTAAAAAAAATGCTAAAAAGAAAAAAAAAACTGAAAAAAATATATTTAAAAAAATACAAAAAAAAAACCAGGAAACATGAAACATGAAAAAAAACGTAAAAAAAAAAGAAGAAGAAAAAAGGAAATAAAACCAGCAAAATAAAACCTAAAAAAGGTAAAAAAAGAAAGGATAAAAAATTGGGTGTAAAGGGTTTCGAACCCTGCACCTTATATGGAATAAAGGAAAAAAAGGAAAAAGTAGGCGCCTCTTCCATTGCACCAGCTCACTTCTATATTAAATTGTAAACAAATACGTTATATATTAATGCTCGCGGGTCGGGTCAAAAACGGGTCAAACCCGCCTCATACGATGAGGTTGACCTCATGCAAGATTTTGCGTATTAAGAATGTCATGATTTTTTTTTTTGCATATCTCGAAAATTCGTAGTATATTTATTTTTGCATCATGAATCGAAATTATTTTGATGCGGAAAAAGGTATTTGGTATCATTTTTTAAATAAATTATATTGTGATATCCTTATATGTTATTTTAATAATGCACCACACCGCAAATAACTAAAAATACAACAACAATAATAATAATAATAATAATAATAATAATAATAATAATAATAATAATAATAATAATAATAATAGAAAAAGGTAAAAGAAAAGGGGGATCCTCCTTGGCCACAACAGTACTATGTGGCTGTATCTAGGGGTGTAAACAAACCAAGCCGCTCGCAAACTATTCGGAGCTCGGCTCGAAAAGAGCTCGTTCAAGTTCGTTTACAGAAGCTCGACAAATAAACAAACCAAACTTGAGCTTAGTAGTATTCGGCTCGTTAGCTCGTGAACATGTTCGTCAAGTGATTCAGCTTGAAAAATATAAATTATTAGTATATACAACTTATATTTATCCACTAAAATTAATAATAATTGTATTAAATCTCTAATTAATTTTATTTGTCATAAGAAAATAATTAATATATTTATTATTTTAAATAAAATAATTTATTTTCAAAATAAAATAATCAATATTTTGAATATAAATATAAATTTAGAGGTTCGTATAAGCTCGATTAGGCATGTGAGCCGCTCGCGAGCCTCAAAGTATTCGGTAAGTAAAGTTCGAGATTTGATTCGATACTAAACAAACCAAACTTGAGCACACCATTATTCGGTTCGGCTCGGTTCGATTACACCCCTAGCTGTATCAAATACTAATATTTGTTGCTATTGGTTGAATGATGTATTCACAATCGAAGGATCGTGAATTTGATTTACATCCACACTTTCTCATTATCCACCAAAAAATATAAATAACAAAAATGTCTACCATTCACCTTTGACGACGAAAAAGTTGTCATATGTTGGGTTTATTTCTCTTTTTTACGAAAGATTGGAATACTTTGAAACTCGCAAAAATAAAATAAAAAATAAAAATCCCGAGCAAGTGTTTTATCCTTTTAGAAAAAAGATACGAAGTGTACATTGTAATGAATATAATAAGAATAAATATGCACACTTTTAGTACAACTTTATTCCAGTTGGCACAATCTTATCATGCTTTAATATGGAGATCAGACTGCTCTAGCAATGGATGCTATGGGAACAGCTCACCAATGAAATTCGTTTTCATTCATCTGCCAATTGTGCAAACATTAATGACTGAAAATTTAAAATGCTCTATTTCTTAAATTCAATAATAAAAATGTTCACTTTTATAAATATAAGCATTCTATGCTCTATTCTTTAAATATCCTTTGATTTGATGAATTTGCTTGGTTTTCTGTGAAAGTCTTACACATTTAACCGATTTGAAAGCTATCAATCATAAAAGTCAACGATTTGACAGCTATCAGTCAAGAATACATATGATCGGTGGGTGGCTAGATCATGTATCCGTCCGACGGATACATAATTTCATCGGACGGACACATGATTTTACCGATCGGACACATAATCTGAATGACTATTATGTGCGGACACATGATTTTACCGAGCTCACACATGATCTAATCACCCACCGGTCATATGCACTCTTGACTAATAGCTGTCAAATCGTTGACTTTTATGACTGATGGCTATCAAATCGGTCAAATATGTAAGACTTTCACAAAAAATCAAGCAAACTCATCAACATCAAAGGGTAAAATAGGTACTTCACATAATTATGGCATAGAATGCTTTATTTTATAATTTAAGGTATTTTTACTATCAAACTTAAGGATGTAGGCATTTTTGCCTATTAACACATTATTAATTGTATTTAATAAAATACACTAACTTTAAAGTTAGTTTAATTTTATACATAAATTTTAAAAAGAATTAAAAAATACATGAACATTAATATTGTAGCAATTTTCAATTAAATTAAAGATAATTTGATAAATCAATCATGTCGATGTGTACTCATCGATTAGACTAAGCCTGAAAATCATAGAATTTTATAGGATTTGTATGTCTAAAAATTAAATTTATAATAAAATTATTATTAAAATTCATGTATGTGTTTTACTTTTTTTCAAAGTAAGTTGTATGGAGATCGTGCAATAACCTTTAGAGTGGATGAAAATGAAACCTCATCTTTCGATAAATTTTCAAAAATATTGAATTTTTTTATATCAAAATGAACATATTTCGGTACCATAAATTCGTCTTTGTGTCAGATTGTAAATTAAATGAAAAATATAATTTTCGCCTTTTTATAACTTGGACTAAAAAGCATACCATGAAATTGAAGCAACTACTTTAAACGTAAACTAGTAAGTTAGTGACCCGTCTATCAAAATATACATTTATGAAATTATTAATGTATTTTGTGTTTCATGAATTTTTTTTCATTAAAATAGAGAATTTAATGAAATTGTTTTAAAGTAAAAAAATATAATATTTATTTGAAATTAACCTAATTTAGATGTCTTATGAAAATTATATGTAAACAGAGTTTCGATCCAAAAAATATTAAAAGAGAAATTGGAACAATTATTTGAAACGTATCTATATTAGATGTCTAGCTGAAACATATAATTAACAAAATAAGAAAAAATAAATAAATAATATCACTAATGACTTAAACTTTAAAAGTTTGAATAAATTATCAAATTTGCAATTACCTCATAATCTATCGAAAATTTCATCATACACCACGTTAGTTGTTGCGTCTTGCGTATGACCTCTTTTTTTAGTGACTTTGGAGATCGCCACGTAGAGTTCTCCATAACTAAAAATTGGTTTCGGCATGTATAATCCTTCATTTGGAAGAGATTGTCCATAACTTTTATTTATTGTTATAGCAAAACAAACACTCATAGAGAATTGACGTCTCTGGAATGGAATTGAAAATTTAGTGAAATGCGAAATCGTAATCATTCTAGCTATAGAAAACTTCTTGTGCGCATTTTTTCCCCTGAAATGAGTTTGCCTTCACTTACGTGTTCCCCAAGTTGAGTTACTATCAGTCTGGTGCAATTGCAAAAGCTCATTAGATTGATCATATTTTTGAGAAGCGTGATTATGCATTTTCTTCTTTCAATTCAATCTCATGACTCGACAATCCTGAACACTTGATCGTGTGGAGATATTCAACCGATAATACCTGTTCATTGAGGTCAATTTGTCCATCTTATTTGCAAATTCTATTTGAACTTAGGTAAACCCATTTCTTTAATAGACATTAGAGACATGATATAATCATTTATCATATCAACCATCTCATTAATTAGTGGGGCCCAAGATAGTTCTATTCTTAAACATTTATGTATCCGCATTATTACTTACGTTATAAATATAAATAAATTTTTCTTGATTTGTGGAATATTAATATAATGATTTTTAGATATTTCATAGTTTTTAGACATATGATGATTTTTAGATATTTAATGATTTTTGTATATGGAAACTGATTAAAATTTAGAAAAAAAAAAATAAGAATGAATGATAATTGAGGAAAATTAGAATTGAGTGATTGTACGACGTCACTTAAGATAGAATTTATTTTGTTGGAATATTAATATAATGATTTTTAGATATGGAAATTGCTAAAAAAAAAAATTAGAAACCAATGAGAATGAATGAGAATTAAGGAAAATTAGAATGGAGTAATTAGAATGAATGAGAATTTATAATCTGTCATCTTATTGTAAGAACTTAGAATTAATTATTTTTCCATCTTAACGGATATGATCAAATCCTATTTGAAAGGTTGTTTTTTTTGTAGATTTAATAATTAAGAATACTTATCTAATTTTGCATTTTGAGATGCGATTTTAAGGGATCTATAGTCTTTTTCTATAGTAGTTTTTTATTCCTAATATACAGTTGGTATTAGAGGCAAATTAAAATATATTAAATTTTAAATCGTGTTCATTAAAGTATTATTGATTAAGGGTATATATTAGTTCTACATTCTTATCTTAAGGGTGTTACTAATCATTACAACCTCAAAATTATAAATACTTATGTATTTTCTATTTTTCGTGTATGGATATAAATAAAATTTTATTGATCAGTGAAATGTTAATATAATGCTTTTTAGATATTTAATAAGTTTTAAGATATATAATGATTTTTAGATATTTAATGGTTTTTAGATATGAAAATTAATTATAAAAAAAGAATGAATGAGAATTGAGGAAAATTAGAATGGAGTACGACACCACGTAGGATATAATTTATTTTGTTGGAATATTTATATAATGATTTTTTAGATATTTAGTTTTTAGATATATCATGATTTTTAGATTTTTAATAGTTTTTAGATATAGAAATTATTTAAAATTTAGAAAAAGATAAGAATGAATGAGAATTAAGAAAAATTAGAATGTGGTGATTATACGATACCAAGTAGGATATGACTTATTTTGCTTTAATATATATATATATATATATATATATATATATATATATATATATATAGATATATATCTTTGGAAAGTTTCACAATATTTTAGTTATAAATAATTAACACTTTCTTAAATTGGCCTATCTCAAATTTAAATCCAACATATGCTGCTTTTAAAATTTATATTTATCCAATCAAAAAAATAATTCAGAGACCGAAGAAAATCCAACAACTAAATTAAAATTATACCAACTTATTAATACAATCAAATTTGATTTATTGCTAATCCATTTTATGATTCAATAATTGTACTTGGCAGCCTCATTATTATTTTATGAGTGTATTCTCTTTTATTGATAAATTTATCATGAGAAAATGAGGAATATCTCCTTTTAAATATTTTCTTTATTTTCCCTCATTTTTTACAAAAGAGAATTTCGGTATTTTTCATTTATTCTTTTCACTTTAAAAAGATATAATAATAGCTTTCCATTTGTAGTGAAATGGTGCAAGTGACATGAATGATTACTTGGTATTTTTCAGGAAGCATGATCTTTATTAACATGTCCAGACTAATCAATCAAGTTGCAGTTTTGCAACAGTTGTAAAAAGGCAATTGACTTGAGAAGTGGCTCAAAGTTGCACCACAATAAAATCTACAACATACCTTATTGATAAGTTTTAACAAGGAAATCTTGGTCATTTTTCTACTGCAGAGAAGAAACAATAGCTTCAACAAATGCTCATGAGCAGGGATTGAGGGCCTAAATAGATTATTTTGTTTGATTAACCTCAATAGGTAGTGCTTCAATCTATAAAGTTACATCACCACAAGATTTCAGCTTTGTAAATTGCACCAGTTTTCAATACACTTGTTTTGGCTGTCAGACATATTATTTATATCCTGCAATATCATGTGTATTCTTTCTATTCTTCTACATATTACTTGTAAATGTTAATAATATTGCAAGTCATCACAATTTACTTTAGTAGTAGTAATTCAGGACACTAAATTCAAGATTTCAGCTTTGTAAATTGCACCAGTTTTCAGTACAATTGTTTTGGCTGTCAGACATATTATTTATATCCTGCAATATCATGTGTATTCTTTCTGTTCTTCTACATATTACTTGTAAATGTTAATAATATTGCAAGTCATCACAATTTACTTTAGTAGTAGTTATTCAGGACACTAAATTCTTTCACATAAAAAAGTTGATTTTGGATAGATATAACTCCTTATTTATATATATATGGTCGCATTCTATGGAAACTACGAACTGTTGAACGTTCATCAAATTACATTGAACATGTTAGTAATTTTGTTGAACGTTCATGAAATTATACTGAATTTTTGGGGGTTCTGGGGTTCGACCCTGTATATGTTCAACATAAAAATCCATTGAACATGTCGCAAACAAATGCTGACCGTCAGATTAGATAAGATCAACGGCTGAGATTTGATCTCTGTTATTTGAATATTCAATGGTATCCATTTAACTTCTGCCTATATATATATTAAACTGTAAGACAATATTTATCTAAACTCTCTCTCTCTCTCTCTGCTATAATAACACCATCACTATAAACACAAGCTCATACATAAAAGAACAGAAACATCAAACATCAAACTAAGAACAAATGCACCTTCTGCCAAACAAATGTACATTTTTTCTCTCCATTGTTTCAGTGAACAAGGCAAGCTTTTTCCTCTACTATAGACAAGATTTTCAACCTAACAAGCCAGATCTCTCCAGCTACACATCAAGATTGACTTAATAGTTCACAACCATCAAACTACTCGCTAACTTCAAATCTAGAGCTAGAATTTGCAGATTTATCAACTTGATCAAGAAATAAAAGAATTTCTAGAATTGAGTATTCTAATTCTGCATGAATAAGGAAGGGGGGCATCAAGGGTTGTTCTCCTCCTTGATCTCTGCATTCTCCATTGCCCTCTTTGCAGCTCTCCTCTTCTGTTTGATTTGCCGGATGTACTCCACCACAATGAGGTGGAGCTTGGGAGCAAGCTTACTCGTCGAGGCGATGTTGAGGCCCGACTTCTTGAGAGCACGCACCATATGCCTTTCAGCCTTCTGGAAATGGGCAGGGCAATAAGAAGGGACTGTTGATCTAAGTATTGGTTTTCCACAGAGTATAGGTCCTGTAGTTGAACTGGTACCGGCAATCACAAAAGATAAACGAAAAACGTATCAACAGAGGAAACATCTACGAGGAAATTAACCATGTAGAAATTTTTGTTACTGGAAAGAGATGGCATGATGCTAAAGAATGATTGCCAACAGAATCTGATGATGTTTCCTATATGTTACTATTTATTGAATATGACAGGTCTGAAAAGGAAATTCTTCCAACCAAAGACAGACAACACAACTCATAAAAGCTATCTTACAACACACATGCATGACTGAGAAAAAATAAAAATAAAAAACAGTGGTCCAAATTTAGATGATAAAACACACCAAATCAATAAATGGCATATGTACATGTCCAACTGGTTGGCTGCAAAATCATAGTCTATGAGAAGTTGAGAACGAATAAACACCAGCTACACCTCCCAAAGAAGAATGAAGAATCTGCTCTTACACCAGAAACATAACCTGCTTTTCTAAAAAGATTGTCTGAAATGCTAAATTTATCTTGAAATCGACCTTTTGCAGGCATTCCAAGGAATCAGTTCTAGAAAACAAAATACCAGCAGACACAGTGAAAGTAAAAGAAACATTAACTAGAATCTTCTCCTAACCATGGGCAGCTTTCAACCATCTTCAGATGCCAACTTGAGGACAGGTAAAATTCATAGTAACGGTCAAAACTGCAAAGAAAACTAAAAAAGAAGCACGATCCAAATGCGGTTGCATAATTAGATCAGGAATGCTACATGGCCTTATCGTCGCACCTAAATTATCTGCACTTTATGCCTGGTGACCCGAAAGCTATTCGTCTTTTTTGCAGGTTGGAAAGGAGTATACATAAAGAAAAAAGGAACTATGGAACTAGAGAAGACGTCACTTGCACCAGAATATATTTTATAAGAATGGTACTATTCCTTTAGTTTTTCAATTCACGGTCAAGTCTACATAAAAGTGTACAATTTGTGCATTTTGAGATGCTATAGCTATCTCCTGCTTAGCCAGACAATTACAAACTTCTGGTTAAAACTCTTGGTACCCACCGGATGAGCATCATCTTCAGGAAGGAAACTTCCTCATAAGTGACGTTAAAAAATATATAGATATTCCTTTATATGTGACATAAAAAGAATATATAGATATTCCTTTATGATCTAAAACAGAAGGAAAAGATATATGCATGAAACATAGAATCCATCAAAGAAACCTTATCTGCAAATGCACATGACGATCACCCATTTTTTTGGCCGAAAAAAAAAAATACAAATCCAAAGATATGTTTCACAGGATGGAAATATAGTGGTGTATGAATCCATTATCGCCTATCGTTTTTCTGCATGAATATTCAATTTTGCACATAATTCAAAAAGGGTAAGGGTCTGACATCAAAGGGCATATTCGAAGTTGAGGCGTAATATCTAAGCTCAAAGTCAACTACGGTCTATGTTGCTACAAAATTTACCATGATATTAAATATTCGATGAGCTTGGAATTGCGACTGACCTTGATAAGATTTATGAACAAGCAATCACAAATGATACTTGATCATTTAAAGAAAAACAATCCTCAAGTGCGACTAGCTTGCCATATTATGATTCATTTATTACTATCCCTACCCAATATTATAGGTCAATTTCAGAGGAGTTGGAAAAGTGAAAGTTCCTTAGCATCTTGAACTTTCTTAATAAGTAGTAGTTAAAGATTAGTGGTGATACATCATTATTAAATGTGAAATCGCAGTTTTAAGGGAAAATACTTTAAAAATTTAGGACAAGGGGTACACTTTGTTTCCTATTTAATGAAGTTATAATATTAATTATGAAAAAGAGGTTTTTAAACTTGGTCTGCAAATCAAACTTATCAAAGTTGATTATACGTCAAACTTCGAGTAATTTGTTTTATGCTCTGCGTGCTTGTAAGAATTAAATGAGTTTGTGATCTAGAGTTGACCATTACAAACTACACATGCTTGGTCGAGTTGCATCCGAATCTCCCAAATTTATCAGTACCTATACCAAAGTGATGAGAATGCAGTAAGGATATAGCATTTCCCAGATTATACAAGAGCCTCATTCTGGGTTTTAAAAAGCACGCCTGGGCGAGGGCTTTAGGCTGGGCGCAGGGTTAGGGCTTTTTTCGGTGCCAGGCGCACGCACCTACAAGAGGCTCACCCTGGGCGCAGAAAGCCCTATAGGCGCACCCCTAGGCGCAGAAAGCCTTAGGGTTTAGGGTTATTTCATTTTTCAAAATTAAAAAAACAACACAGCCTCCCTTTCTCCACCCTCCTCCGCGCCGCTCGACCTAGCAGCCCACCGCTCGGTGCCGCCAGCCGTCACACGCCGCCGCCGGTCGTCTGCTCCAGTCAGGTAAGCATTGTTTTTTTAGTTTATTTCAATTCCTTCTCAATTACTTCAATTAAACTTTGTAACGTAGGTTTGTTTACTTCATTTAACTCTCTTTAGCATGTTTTTAAGTCAGTTTTTATTTTTATTTTTTAACTTCAGTTTTTAATTTCTTTTATACTTCAGTTTTTAATTTCTTTTATACTTAAAGTCTTTCAAATTCAGTTTTTTAATTTCAGTTTTTAAGTTCTTTTTTATTTCAGTTTTTGTTATAGTTTAATAATTTTTTTTTTTTTTTTTTTTTTAAGTTCAGAGGACATTGGTGAAGACAAAGATGATGAAGGAGATGGGGATGATGCACTTAATGATGATGATTATTAATTAGTTGTTTGATATTTTTTATCGTACTTTTAGACTTGCGTACTTTAAAACTTAAGTATTTGTGTGTTTTAAATTAAGTATTTGTGTGTTTAAGTATTTGTGTTTTTTGTATAAAATATATTGTAGGTAAATATATTACTCCCTCCGTCCACGAAATAAGTACCCATATTTCCTTTTTCGTCCGTCCACGAAATGAGTACCCATTTCCCTTTTTGGCAAGTGTACCCCACACATCTCTTTAATTAATACACTCAAAAAGTGGGACCCTTAAACTATTCACACTACATTCCATACATTTCTTAAAACCCGTGCCGTCCACAAATGGGTACTCATTTCGTGGACGGAGGGAGTAGAATTTTTTAGGCTTTAGTGCGCCTCGCCTACTAAAAGCTCTGCGCCTAGGCTCCGGGGCATGTTTGCGCCTCGTGCGCCTTGGGCTTTTTTAAACCCAGGCCTCATTAGAGAATTGTCTCTGTTGTTGTATTTTAATTCTTTTATTTCTTTCTCCGAGCATCAAGGTAAGGATCAAATACAAATTTAGGTTTGTATGTCAACAACTCCTACTCATTAGGCAGAGTGATTTCTTGTATTACCATCCAGGTTTTTAAAACTTGGTCTGCATAGCAAACTTATCAAAGTCGATTTTACATCAAAATTCGAGTAATTTGTTTTATGCTCTGCATGCTTGTAAGAATTAAATAATTTGTGATCTATAGTTGACCATTACAAACTACACATGCTTGGTTGAGTTGCATCCGAGTCTCCCAAGTTTATGAGTATCTATACTAAAGTCATCAGAATGCAGTAAGGATATAGCATTTCCCAGATTATACAAGAGCCTCATTAGAGTCTGATGTTGTATTTTAATTCTTTTATTTCTTTCTCCAAGCATCAAGGTAAGGATCAAACACAAATTTAGGTTTGTATGTCAACAACTACTCATTAGGCACAGTGATTTCTTGTATTACCATCCAGGTGCTTGACAGCATCTTCCTAGTTTCATCCCTACGGGTTCCACAAACTGATGTAATAACTAAGACATTTCTATCTGTCCAACATAGTCATTCCATTTGAACAAGAGAAAATAAAAATGAATCAAATAGTGTCATGCATAGGATTTGAGTGAGATCAAGTTGTGTCACAGAAGGATAGCCATGCTGCAAATCATAACAAAGGTAAAAGCTACAATGGTAAATCGTATAACATGTGATATTGTGAATAACACTTAGAGAACTTGGAAAGCAATGATACCTTGATTTGAAACATAAAACGTTATACCAATTGGAACACCTCCACATTCAACAGAAAGAGGTGTAGCATCTACTTCATAAACATTGGATATCATACTGGCCAATTGCACATAACCACACAAATTACATCTTAGGATCTACTGTAATATCAACAGCCAGTTATAAAATTTTATATTCAAATATCTTTTACAGGACAATTTCTTACACATAATTTTTTGTATCACTTCACAATCATCAGTGAAAAACATACAAAGTGCATATAATAAACATATTGAAAATTTCTAGTTCTTTATATGCACACCAACAATAATTGTTATTTTGAATATTTTTTCTAAGTTTAATTACGTTTAAGTTCTAATCATTGTAAAAGGAAAATCCTTTTACGGAAATGTACTCTATACCTTAGTTAAGGTGACACTTCTACCAAGATTCTCTGGGCTACAAGATCCGATATCTTAAAACTGGAACAAGCACATCCACGCAACTAATGGTTTTAGAATATTGTAACTGCCATAAAGCATACTCCAGTTGTTTTCCTCTTTCTTATTTTCCTGAACGAAAGTAAATTTTGTCCTGTAACCTTTCCTTAAAAACTAAAGTTTAATAACCAAAACACTACCACTCATAAAACAACCTGCAAGCATACTTGCTGCACGAACCTTGTCCACATCAAGTGAATAGGCAATGCAACCCCTAAGATAACTCTTGTAAATATTAGTATGATAATTAGAGTAATTAAAATCTTCCATCACATAAAACACGAACAGAGATTTCAAGAAACACAAGACACCAAGGAAGATCAATAATGAACACTAGCAAATTTTGTCAAGCAGTGGCATAAAATCAGTCTACCAAGGTCAAAACATGTACATTACATGCAACATAGTAAGATCACGGCAACATAAGAATCCAAATCTATTAAGTGCAACCAGCATGGGCCCAATTAGATAGAGCACTATATTATAGCTATAACTTTAGCAACTATCAGATGTAGAACAACACTATCATGCCTACATAAAGTGGTTCAGCCATCCTACAAAAACCTAACTACTAGTCCAATCGGATGCATGAGCTAACTTCTCATCCAACGCACTCCCAAAGTCGCTCTAACGCGCACAAACAAGCATATATTTACCATTAGCTACATATTTCTCTATAAATAAAGCAAAACACAAAAAGAAGCAAACCTTTTTATGGTGAAGATGCAAGCCTTGTATAGCTTCTGCTTTGCATCGGACAGTATATGCATATGACAAAACCTCGTTAATGCCATCGCCTTCGCCTTGCAACCGTGCACACCACACCTACTGGTGGCAATCCCAATCCCATTCCCACCATTAACCCCCAAATTGCCATTTCCATTATCCCCAGCCAGCCCCGCGCCATCAGCGCGGCTCGGATTGATCCTCTCATTCTCCTCATCTTCAACGAAGGGGCTTTTCCCATACTCCCAATAGTACTCCCTGTACTTCAATTTCAGTTCCTCCATCAACGCCCAATAATGGTCGCGGTATATCCGCACGAGCTGCTTCACTCTGCGGGCGCGCCGATTGAGGACTTCGGGTCGGGTCAGGAACTCCGATTTCGATAGGACGGCGTCTTGTTCGGATCCGTCGATGCGAATTGGGCCGGCGGAGGACGACGGCGATGGGTCCGGCATTTCGGCGGCGTGCGTGTGGAAGGGCTTGGTTTCGTGTTTGAATGAGACGGCGATTGAGGAGTGATGGTTCGGACCGCTGACGGCGGCGGCGGAGGTGGTGGCCGCGGCGGCGTTGAACATTGGAGAGCGAGAGAATACGGAAACGTGTGCGTCTATCAGTAAATTTACGTTTGTGGGGTGTACGGCCACAATGACTTTGTTAGGGTTTATATACGCCCATGGGAGTACAACAACTGATGCGTCATGTACTATTTCGAACTACTGAAAATTTTGAACTTTTTCTCAAAGAATGTTTAGTTTTGTAAGGCATGCTAAAATTTATTTTTTGAAGAATAGATTTATATTATCAATTACTGAAAATTTATTTCCCTCTACATATTTATAGTGGGATCCAAACTCTACTGACACTAATACTCATTATTATCAACTACTATCCACAATTTTTCGTGTCTACCATAATGTGAAAACGATATTGTGAACGGAGAGAGTATTAAATAAGGAGTTGGCCTCTTGTGAGTCAAGTGTACGAAAGAGACGTGTCGGGTTGGAGTTGGGGCACGGGTTGGGGCGGACTAGACATAGATCGCGGGTCACAGTTGAATGAAAAACATGAATAATTCAAAGTAATTATTATTGTGATGAAAAGTAATAATCAACATGAAAAAAAGTAATTTCTGTAAAACATTTCATTTTTTTCATATTAATGGTTATTTTCTTTACGATAATGATTACTTGATCAAATAATTAGTAAAATACAAGTTCTTGCGAGTAAAAATAACCATTACTTTTTCTACGATAATGACTACTTGACCAAATAACTGAAAGTATAAGTTCTCGTGAGTAATATAAACATTAGTTTTTTTTATATCAATAATTATTTTTTTCCTAGGATAATAATTATTTCACCAAATAAGTCAGGAATTGAAGAGAACAAATACAAATGGCACACTTTGGTATATTTGCAACTAATTATTTCTTCAGAAAACTAACTTCCAAATTGAAGTAGTAAACATAAAAATCTCATTGATTTCTTAAAAATATTAGCATTTTCCAGTATACAAAATAAAATAACTAAATATCTTTTTTTTTAGGGAAAACAGGAGCCTTTCATTAAACCACCAAAGAAGAGTTTACAGATAAAGGCCACACATTCGAATAAATAAAACCAGAACGAGAAACAAAAGCAAAATTTGCTAAACTATCAGCAACAGAATTTTCCTCCCTCGGGCACCAGCTAAACTCCGCCTGGTTCAAAGAATCCACAATGTTGTAAATCTCCTTAAGGATATCTCCTAAGAGGGAGATAACTCCACTCTTCCTCCATGGCAGATCCGATTGACCTCACTGAAAGCACTAATCTCGTCTCCTTCTTCGCCAGCAATGCTAGCTCACTGGCTCCATCCCCGACATCTTCGCATCGCTGTACAATTTCCAAAAGTTGCAGCTATCGTACAACACACCGAACCCCAACCGCACTCATTCTCTAGGTCCAAGATTCAGAATCTCTGGCTCAACAATCAGTTGCAGGCCAGTGAGAAGCCGCTATATATATATCGCTAGACCCGGCCCAACCCGCGCCCCCGCCCCAGCCCCACCCCGACCCGTTTCACTCATACACTCAATATCATAAGAGAATTAGTGTTAAATAAGTATGTTATGAATGAAGAAAAGGTCTAACTTTGTTTAGGAGTGAAGTGGTGAATTATGAGTGATTTTTTTGTAAACACATTAATAAATTAGGGATAAAAAATAAGGGTATGTATAGTGGGGCTCATTGGGCGGACTCGAACGGCACTCTAGCGAGCCCCTCAGCATTGGCGAGCTCCCATGCTCAATGTTGGGCGTGATTTTAAGAGCCGAACTCAAGGGATATATATCAATCTATGCACGCGTCATTAAAAAATATCTATTTTAATTTTGAAATGACTGTTAGTTGCTGATTTTTCAATTTTTTTTATAATTAATTCAGCCTTGCAGCGACTCTTTGTCATTATTTTTTTCAATCTAAAATCTCTCTATAAATACAAATCATTTCATTTATTTTTTCACACTAAATTCATTCTATTTTATTCTCTTACTCCATATATCTTATAAAAATATGTTCTCCTCTTCTAACTCTTCTACTCATGAAGCTCCAACCATTGATTTCGACGAATAAATATTCGAGCTTGTGAGCACGCCTTTGGAGGCCGCAAGTCATTCAATGCCTGAGAAACCAAATAAAAAGGGGAAGAAGAAAGCATTGGCGAAAGCCATCATCAAGATTACTTCACCATTGATGAGCTATGAGGTGAAGCAGTTTTCGGGAGACGTTTTCATATGAGGAGATCATTGTTCTTGCGCATCGTCAATGCGCTGGAGTCAGATGCTTACTTCAAACAGCGAGGAGACGCAATCAGGAGAGCCGGATTAACCTCATTACAAAAATGTAAGATAACAATTCAAAAACTCGCAAATGGCGGGGCCATTGATCAATGTAACTAGTATATGTGTGTTGCTTAGTTGACAGGTTTAAGGAGTTGAAGAATATATTTTGATGTGTGGTGCACATCTTCGGTGTAGAATATATGAGGGGGCCAACTGGTACCGATTGCTGAAGGTTGCTAGCTATGCACGAGGTGAAGCACGACTTCTCGGGAATGCAATAATTGTGCGTGGTAAGGAACTTACACCCGAGGTGATCACGGAGAGCTAACAATTATCTTCAAGGTGGTTGCATCTAACAATGACTATAAGTCATAGTTTAGCTATGTCTTTATCCTTAATGATGGAGCAATAAGTTGGAATAGTTTCAAACAAAGCACTATTGCCGACTCCACCAAAGTATATTGTTGCATCTGAAGTTGCCAAGGAGGTTGTTACTCTGTTAGAGTTTGTGAAAGAACTACGTGTTGTTCCAAGTGCCAATAGTGTAATACTATTATATTGTGACAATACTGGTGCAGTTGCGCAAGCAGCAAAGTAACCAAGAGCCACGAATAAAAACAAGCACATTCTCCAAATATATCATCAGATCAAAGAAATTATAGAGAGAGTCGAAATGAAATTAGAAAGAGTACCCACTGACAATAACTTAAATGATTCTTTCACCAAGTCGTTGTGTATAGAAAAACACAAAAGACTCTTTGAGGGCTTGATTGTTAAACATGTTGGAAATTGGCTTTAATTAAGTGGGAGTTTTTGGTTTGAATGTCTTAGAAATAATTTTTATCGAGACATCCTTACTTGATATATATATATATATATATATACATATTGTGACGCCTAGGGACGAAGTGCGGAGTGATCGCCGGTGTAAAGAGGCACGGACAAGGAGCGGCTCCGAATTAAGACTTCCAAGCAGAGGGGCGCAGGATGAACCGGAACACACCCGAACGAGAGGGATTTTGAAAATATGTTGGAATAGGACAACATATTCAAGGAGAGCTTAAAGGATTTGATTGGGCTACTCATATCAACAAGATGCATCTTCTTTTCTGGTGCCCATGTGGAAGAAACTCCAAGGTTAAGCGTGCTTGGCTTGGAGCAATTTCAGAATGGGTGACCCCCTGGGAAGTTTCTCGGGTAGCGTGTGAGTAAGGACAAAACACGCTAGAAAAGACTCGTGTTGGTCTGTGGGGACAGCCGTCAAGTCTGGAGCCAGGTTGTGCATTTATTAGAATAATTTTTTTTGCTGTTTGACTTTATTTTCTTATATCTTCCCTTGAATTATCATTATTATTATTGACGTGAGATAACATAAGTGTAATTCTAAAAGTGCCCTAATCAATGGTCATCAAGAATGAGATATTGATGACATGAGGCAGGTTAGTATGTGGTTTGCATCATATTCTTAGATAATGTAGTTGATCTCACAACTACGAGATATTTGATATTCGTGATGGACACATGAATATTTTGGAGAGTATTGGTATACCCTACTATTAAACCATTTGTTCTAGTGTCTATGGTTTATTAGTTTGTGGAGGTGATAGTCCTTTGACTTGAGGTCAATACTTATTTTTATTTATTGAGTGGTGTGCTTTGACCAAGTACAATGTGTTGAAACATATATCAACACCTAAACTAAAACGATAAATGACATGAGGATTTTACGTGGTTCGATCGTGAGATCTACATCCACGGGTGGATTTTTGAGGGTTTTCACTATACTTGGAGAATTTACACTTTACATGTTGAGGAAGAAATAAAAGAGAATCTCTAATCTAATCATCAAGCTTCTATTTATATGCATAAGAGTAAACCTAGTTAACTTAAGTGGTTGAGCCTAAGCCCCTATTACATTAGTCTTTGTCTTTGAGCTAAATAGTCAGCGTTGGGAGCTAAGGCGGGACTATCCGAGTCGAAGTAGAGCCGAATTGTCGATGCTGGGAGCCAAGGTTGGATTACCAAGGCGAGAATAGGGTCAAGCTGCTAAAATGGTTCTCGATTAATAAAGTCAGCCCTGTCAAGTCAGTGCAACACCAAATATTCACAATAAGAGTAATAATAGCATTAGATAATAATAACAATAATAATTAAGAGAAATGTTCCAGCACTGTTAAGCACAACACTGATGTACAATTTAGTCATCATCACAATGTTTGCTCTCCTTCTAAAGGGTAGACACGACTTGTGTTGGGTACATCATGTAGGGATGGCAATTATACCCGCGGATTTCGGTACCCGCGGGTACCCAACCCTAATGGGACGGGGATGAGGCCAATACTTTTGGGGTCGGGGCGGGGACGGGTATGAAAAGTTAAACCCGAGTTGGGTTGGGGCGGGGGCGGGTATATAGATCCCCACCCCGAACCCGCCCCGAATAATATGTATTTAGTATATTTTAAATTATTTTTTTATTATTAACGAAATATATTAGTATTAATATTAATATTATATTAAAATTCAAATTTATGATATATAACATTTTTCTCATTCTTTATATAACATAATTCATCCACCCTTTTTCATCCATTTTTCAATGTGGGACATTGTTTCTCTTCAACTCTCCCACATTTCTCACCACTTTTGTCCCACATTGAAAATGTAAAGAATAGATGAGGAAAGTTGGCTTTATAAATAAGATTTCCTACACAAGACTTAACTTCATTAACTTTGCTATATTTTTTCTTTATTGTATAAGGAAAAAAGACAAATTTTAATAAAAGTTTAAATAAATTTGAAATAAAAATTAAAATTTAAACTTTAATTTAAATTTAAATCTTGCGGGTACCCGACGGGTATTCTTCCCCCATTGGATAATACCTGCCCCGACCTCGACCCGATTTAAATGGGTATGGAAGCGGGGCCGGGGATGAATTTCTTAGGCGGGTATGGGATGGGAAAGCAATACCCGGCCCCGCCCTGCCCCGTTGCCATCCCTAACATCATGAGGCAAATGAAAATGGTAGTTGAGCCAAGAATATGATTCATTCCTTGATTTTAATTTCAAAATTCTCTATATTATTTTACCATAAATCATTGGCCAATGCAAAGATATATTCAATTAAAGTAATTAAATATGATCGAATGAGTCATATGATAAAGATAAATTGATTGAGCTATTTTGATAGCCCCGTGGGAGATCTTAAGCTCAATCAAGTGGTTTGTGAATGAAGGGATATTACATAAACTTTATATAAATGCTTGTCTACAGAATCCACGTAAATGTCATTTGTATATCGAGTTCGCTACAAAATGCAATATAGGAGTTTTATGTACACTTTAATTTGATTATCGTCGATAATGGGGGCCTATAGAGTCACACTTTATGTGTATTGTTGATTCGCTCAAGGGCGCAAATATAGTATTTGGTGTTTTATCTAATACTAGTCTAAGTGGGTGATTGAAAGATTTATATGGACTAGATTATGATATATTGATATATTCTAATAAGTTTTAATTAATTAGTAAATAGTTAGACTATTGGATTAATTAATTGGAGACAAAAGAAAAGCCTGACATGTTTACCTAGGGTATAGACGTGTATTATTCCTGTAAGTATACGAATGTATTTCTTTTGTCAGACACGTGAAAACACATAAACATAAGAGAGAAATACTTAGAACACTATAAAATTTAATTGGAGAATCGTGCATTGGGAATTGTTCGTGCATGGAATATGCATGCACATAGATACCATAGTAGTGGATTCAACTGCAGGAGTTGCTACGATCGTTTTATTATTATTATCTCTACACATGATGCAATTGTAAATGTAGATCTTATACTTGATAGTGTTGCGTATCAATAGATGATGTCAAGGATTTCCAACACTTATCGGTCTCATACCCTCGTAGTATTCCATGAAGGACTAGCACATGGGTAAAGGACTAGCACATGGGTCACACGTAAGTATAACTAATTAAAATTCTAAAAAATGTCAACCAAATTTTCTACCTTAATTACATTCGTTTGCCCATAACCAAATTTTCTAAACACTTCAACATTCCACAGATCGTGCTCTCTCGTCACATCAAAGTCAGATTCTTCAAACTGTAGTCCGTCACAAGAGCATAGTCATTGCCACAGAAGTTTGCATCCTACTCCCGTTCATATAAAATCACAGCCCATTATTGCTCAACTGAATTTGGCGAGACAATATAGTGTATAACCATAGCACACTTAGGCCCGAGATTCCAATCAAATAAGTAATCAACAACCAACAATTGGCCACATTTTATTTTTCAAAATTTGTTTAGCCATTTTTAAATATTTTATCTTGTAATATGTGCCAACATCTTATAGCACATTAATCGTAATGTGCCTTAGAAAAAGTGGTCCCGCTCAATTAATCGTGGTATGTGTGGCGCGTGCAGTGCACGCATCCAATTAAAAAAAATTCGCAACAGTCTTAAAAAAAAAAAAAACTTTTGGCAAATTGCTGTTGAAAGGCTCTTTTTCCTTTTTTTTTTTAATTCTTACTTTCTTCTATAAAACCACCTAATTTCTACTTTATTTTACACATTATTTCACATATCCCGTCCAGTTGAGCCATAATTATTTATTGTGATTGTAATTGTAATTGTAATTTTAATTATTGTATTTTATTTTATTTTAATTAATGTAATGTTGGAATTTAATTTTAATGAAATATTGGATTTTAAAATTGAAGAGTTAAAATGAGATACAATTAATGAAATGAGAAAATAAGAGCCCCTTTGTAAAGTCAATGCATTGGAGATTGTAGGCTCTAAGGTGGGGACCACCTTCTTATAGAGCCTCTAAGAGCATCTACATCCGTTGAGTCAGTTGGAGGTCATCCACGGATGGGACCACTTATGAGTCAATGGCCTATGTTGGGGAGGCTCATCCAACTGATTCATATTCATTAGTTTTGATTTTTTCATTTTTCATTTAATTTAAATAACACAATTGTTAAAATTACATAAAATTAAAATTAACTAAATTAAAAGATATGATTAAAAATTACATAAATTACTAGATTAATTTAAATTATTAAAATTAAAGTAATCAAGAAAACTGAAGCTTAAAATAATTAAATAATTAAAATGAACATTTTAATGTTTAGCCAAAGCCTACTGATTTTAAAGCCCATTATTTAGTTGAATAATTAAATAAAGGGTGATTCTATTTACAACCCCCAATTTACTCCTTGTAGCCTCTTATATAAAATAATAATAATAAATATTTACAAATTTACAATTTTATCGTATACCTTCAATTTTTGTATAGCCCCTAACTATTAGTCTATTACTACAAAATACGTATTTCTGGCAAAAACTTAATTTGATTTAATTTATTTAACAAAAGCTTTTAATAGGCCCACAATTCAGAGTGTAATGTGACCTTATCTTGTTTTTACTAGCAAAGAGAATTTCTGGCAAGCTCCATTTTTTTTTCTCTCTGAATTAGCAATCACATGCTTTCTACTTATTTGGCTTTACCAGCAATCGTCTCTTCAGACTTCAGGAGTGAAAAAATGGCGGTGGCTTGCCTTGAACTCTCTCTCTCTCTCTCTCTCTCAATTGTTCATCTAATTGTTGAACTATCCTTTACAGTAATTGTTCTGATTGTTCTGATCGTTCCTCTACCCATCTTTGTTCCTTTACCCATCTCTCTCTATTTCCTTTCAAGGAAATAATGGATGAGCAAATTCGAGAGAATTGATTTTGAGAGGCTTGTTTCTTGGTGTATGTGTTGTAACTATGTATATGTATAACTCTATAAGCTGACTGTATATCTTGCAAAAATTGGTCCTCTGTTTTGGCTGGCGGCTCTGCTCGCCGGAAGTCGAGGAAGAAAAGGGTGGCAGATTTGAGGATCTAAGGTTTTATAGAGAGATGAGGGACGTGATTCAAAGAACGAGAGGTGAGGAGGCTCTAGGCAACGGAGCATCCGTGCCGCTGCTGTTTGCCGAGAATCTGAAGGGGGGCGGTGGTGGGGTGGTGTCTCTTTAGGTGTGTGCGTGCTTGGGTCGCGTGAGAGAGTGGAGGGAGAGAAGGAGAGGCGCCAGTGGTGGTGGTCGAAGCGGCGACAATTTTCACCGGAATAAGAGGAGGCGCAAGCGCATGTGGTTGATTTAGGAAGAAGATGAGGAGGTTTACGGTTAGCTATACACAATTAATTTAGCTGAAAAAAGAATTATATTTAAGTTATAGTTTATAGGACATAATTGTAAATTTACAATTATCTTTTGTTATTATTTTATATAAGAGGCTACAAAGAGTAAAATGAGGGTTATGAATAGAATCACCCTTAAATAAATTATTTTAAAAGCTCAGTCCACTAGGGAAGTCCACTAGAGAAACCCTATTTCTTTCTCTCCTCAACAATT
Organism: Salvia miltiorrhiza; assembly: GCF_028751815.1. Taxonomy (NCBI): domain Eukaryota; kingdom Viridiplantae; phylum Streptophyta; class Magnoliopsida; order Lamiales; family Lamiaceae; genus Salvia; species Salvia miltiorrhiza. The sequence continues at coordinate 22,192,074 of NC_080394.1, read as the reverse complement.
CTGCTTCTTCTTCTTCTCTATTTCTTCTCCTCTTCTCTGTGCTAGCGGCTGAGCTCCAAGTTTGTTTTTTATTTTATTTTTTCATTTTCACGCGCACGCATAGGGGGAAAAGAGCGGATGAGTCGAGCTCATCGAGACGAGCCGGACTCGAGTCGCCTGCGCTCTACATCGGTTGACTCATTTTCAAATCGACTCGAGGCCCCCGGATGAATCGACCAATGTAAGTGCTCTAAGAGATTAATTTTTAGATTAAAAGTCTCAGATTGAGTCCATCGTAAACGATTTTTTTAAATATTTATTGAAATAGATAATAATAATAATAATAATATATTATTATTATTATTATTATTATTATTATTATTATTATTATTATTAGAAGAACTTGTATGAATGGTCTAAATCCAAAATAGGCAAATTTGGGTCAGGGGAAGGTTCTGACTGTAGAGGCTAAAATCTACAATTGAGGTTGGCGTCTGCACGTCCGGATAGATTGGGCACTAGCAACCTGTCAACACAAGAACACGTAAGAACCCTAGGTTGAGAACCAGGAGAGGGTGTCGACCGTAGAGCCTCCAACGCTCAAGTCAGTAACGGAATAACAAGATAGAATGACAAACATAAAGAAATAAGAGAGAAAGACAGGTTGGAATGAGTGGTTATTCCAGGGTGTCGATGGCGTATGGAGGGTGGAGACGGTGACGACAGGTTGTGATAATGAAAGGTGGAAGACAGCCACGTTAGCTGTATCCGACTTGGAAGAGTAATCAGCGTGGCGGCAGAGTAGAGAGAGAGTTCAAGAAGTAGAGAGCAAGTAGAATTTCGTGTCCCCTTTTGATGACCTAGTCGGGCTGTTTATATAGTGGACATCCAGCTGCTAGGGTTTCTACAGTCTGGCCTCGTCAAGGCCCTTATCTCCCAGGTTGTTGCGATTTGGATGAGATCACAAAGATTTACCCATCTGACCGCGTCAGCTTGGAGGGAGACGTGTTTTAGGGTTTGACGGCTGTGAGATATTTTTTAGGGTTTGACGGCTGGGTCTGACCACCTTGTCAATCTAGGTTGACACAAACCCTTGGGCCGCATGTGATATATCCAGCTTGGTTGTGGATTCAAGTCGATCTATAGGTTATCGGGCTAGACGGATCGATCGGTTTGACTAATTGGGCTTTTTAGGGTCGTGTCAAATTGGCGAGCTAGCTTAATGGGCTTAGGCTGAGTGTGAATTATTCGGCCTGACCATTTAGACAAGTTGGGCTTGAAGCGAGATAGTAAACCTGGGTCTGTCCATGTTGATCTTGCAATAAGTATAATTTGACTTATCGGGTTGGACGAATAAGTTTCCTGAAGTAATTGGGCTAGCCGCATTATCGATCCAAGTTGGTTCGAAGTTTGTCGGGCTGAACTGACCGGGTTGCTTGGCCCATTAGTCCAGCTTGAAATGTTAATTGGATTTGAGCCAAGTTGATGAATTTTGCCCACTGACTAGATCAATTAAATTGAGTAACAATATGATATAAATGAGATCTATAGTCAAATCCATTCACATTTATATACATATTTATAATTCAATCAGGTAAAAAATTATATTTATTTAATTTTATCTTATTTTATTTTATGTTATTTATTCTTTTGAGGAAAGAAAACAATGTATTTTAGACTTTTAGCACGAGGTAATCATACTAAAAATATAATTAGGACCACATTTTTCAACGTGAACAAATATTTAAATAATGAAATGGCTATATAACGTAGGCATTTGAGAAAATGAATAATTTTGATAGATAATTTCACAAAGTTCAGATAGTTTTATACAGGGTTATATGCATGTACATCATGAACTTTGTCTGAAATTTATTTTGCTCACGAGCTTTAAAAAATTCATTTTTTTATCACAAATTTTGATATTTGTTCAATTTTCTTACGATTTTTATTTCCAGTGACCGTAAAATTGACATGACACTGATGTGAATTTAATATTACACGCACCACTAATATGGAATATATATGAATTTAAAATTACACATATAATCTTAAATCATCATAAATAATCCCTAAATTTACACTGACGATCTAATTCATCTTTTTTTTTTTTCGTGTTTCCAAAAAAAAATCATTTTCTTCCCCAATTCCTTTTCTACCTCACAAATCTCTCGATGGTGGGCACTGGCAGCGCTTCGCCAATTGTCGGTGTTGGTGGGCAACACTCACGAATCTCGACGTCGGTGGGCAGCACTCCGCCCCTTACTGCAACGGGAGGCGGGTGGATTGCTGGCACCTGGCAGTGTGACAGAAGAGCAAATTTGGGTGGATTAATCAAAATCTAGGGTTAGTTTCAGTTGTTCTTCCGTGAAGTCGCTGATTGCCCATCATGGCTAACAGGTTTAGGCTTCTACATTGCTTGTTCTGAATTTTTTGTGTTTAATCTTTGGTGCCTTTTTACACCTATAAATAATGAAATTAGGATTTGAACCAAAAGAGAAGAAAGAAGAAGACATCTTGAGCATAGGAACACAGGCCGAGGAAGAGAAGGAAGAAGAGGGAAAATGGTATAGAACGCGAGGAGGTAGGAAATGAGGAAACAGTTGCAGATTCGAACCAAGCTGCGTTTTATTCAGAAAGGAGGAGGAGGACGAAAATCTAAGGTTTTAATGTTTATTCTACAGATTTAATCTCAATAATGAAACACCGCGTTTAATTCACCGCAAGGCAACAAATATGACGCGTGACGGCGAGCCATATCAGCCACGTCGATTACAATTTGAGGAAATATCAAAACCGTGAAAAAATTGAACAAATGTTAAAATTTGTGATAAAAAAATAAATTTTTGGGTAAATATCAGTTTTTGACCCATCGTTTTGACGTTTTCTCAAAAATATCCTATCCTAAGCATAATTATAAAATAATACCCATTGTTTCACTTTTTTCTTATTTGTGGCCCGTAAAAATAATCCGGCGACCGATAATTGATGTGTCCGGTCAAGTGCCATGTTGGCAGTACACGTGGAATTAAAAAAAAAAAACTAGAGAAAATCCACCTATTAAAAAATGCAGCTATAATTTATAGCGGCGTGCTTCTCTGGTGGGAGACAGATTGGATTGGATGCGCCGGAGGGGGAGGCGCGGCGCGGCGGCGTGGCTGGAAGTGGTGCAGCAGAGCAGTGGCTGAAGGAATGGAAGAGACGAAGAGAAGAGTGGAGGCGCGCAGGGTGCAATTTAGTTTCTAACTTTGAAATTGAAACAAACCCTAAAATTTTAATATTTTTAATTTCGTTTTTTTTTTTAAATCATCAACCCGACGGGCTGGCCCGCTTCAACCCGCCAGCCCGAACGGGCTAGCCCGATTTGTTATCGGGTTGTAATTTTTCAGCCCTAACCCTCTAATTTTGTCGGGTTATTCGGGTCGGCCCACGGGTTTCGGGCTGGATTGACATCCCTAGCTATAAATAAAATTAAAAATATTTTCTTCCTTGGAACCCTATTCTAATTTCTTCATCGTTCAGATTCAGACGTGTTGCCTTATACCATATCCTCCTCCTCTTCCCTCCCCTCCATCGCCCACACCGCTGCTCACCACCTCCACCATTGGCGCCGCAGCTCTACTTCATCATCCTCAGCACCGCAGCTCTAATTCAGCAAATGCTCTGATATGAAGATGACATTTATGATTATGAGCTCTCATCTTTGAAGTTTTCATCAAAAAAATTGGGTTGAACTTCGAAAAATCATGCTTAATTTCAATCTCTATCCCCCTTGCAACCACCACAATCTGCTGTCGCCGGATCCCCACATCCTCTCAAATCTACCTCAACACCCCCCAAAACTTCCAAGAAAACTACACTCAACAATCGGGCCCCACCATTTCCTCCCTGCTCAACCGCATTGCCGCATTGGAGTGCGCTCTTTCGTCGCTCATCCCCATCCCAGTCCCTCCGCGCTGCCGCCGCCTGTTCCATTCTAGCCCATTTCAGAGCCTAACTCCTCCCTCCTCTGCCATCTCCTCCGTCGGCGCCTCCCTACCACCATCTCCACAGCAGAAGAGGACGGAAGAGGAAGCCCCTTGTGCTTTCTTCAATTAAGGCCCTCGTTGTTTCTTTGCTCAATTCGCTCAACTAAGGAAATACATTTACTTAATTGATAAAGCTTGAACCTTTACAACTAGAATCCGGCGAAGGGATTGAAGCAACACAGAGAAGAACAAAACCTTAAAATTTTGTTAATACTTCAATCTTTACAGCTTTGATCTTGTTTGCGCTTGATTCTTGTTAGGAGTGCTTGTGAGGCGTGAGTCCATCCGGGACTGAGAGGGGAGAAGAAGGACGGCGGTGACGGAGGTTGTCGGCGTGCCGCCCGTTCCGATGAGAGAGCGATGGAGATGGAGGTGGTGGAGAGTGGCAGCGGCGGCCATGGGGCTGTTGATGTCCGACCGAGAGAAGAGGAGAAGGCGGTGGCGATTCTCGCCGTTCGCCATGAGAAGAGAGGGTAGCGGCTGTTCACAGCGAGGGAGAGAGGAGAAAATTAGGGATTAATTTGTAGATTTTGGGGGTCTTGGTGTTTTGAATCAGGGTAGAGCAAGAAGCGCCGCGGCGTGGCTGTCGATGGCGGCCCTCGCCAGAGATGGAGGCGGGGCAGAGCAAGGGAGAAGAGGGAATGAGAGAGATAGAGAGGGAGGTGACAGGCGAGAGGCAATAGAAAACGATGACGGTGGTTTTCATATGTGTTTTAATTTGTGTTTTTAAATATGTGGAATTTCTTTCCTTTTTTTTTTTTATTCCACGTGTGCTTCCAACATGGCAATTGGCCGGAACACGTCAATTACCAGTTGCCGGATTATTTCTACGGGCCATAAACAAGAAAAAAATAAAACGATGGGTATTGTTTTGTAATTACCCTTAAGGTGTGATATTTTTGAGAAAACGCTGAAACGATGGGTCAAAAAGTGATATTTACCCTAAAAATTTTAAAGTTCATGAACAAAATAAATTTCAAACAAAATTCATGATGTCACGTGCATTTAACCATTTTATATAGAGTAAAATTTTGAAGTAGCCAAAATGAAGCATAAAATACAATTTATGGCCACACATTGAAGAAACACAAATTTTGGCCATTTTTATTGATTTGGACGTTTTTACCCTTAATGAGGCGGACCGGGTAGGATCATGTCACGACCGGCCTTAATTAGGGATAATTAAGCCGGGAAACCATGACTGGGGAAGGGAAATTACGAAGCGGGTTTAGAAAGGGGCGCATAAAAGAATACTCAAAGAGCTTGAATACGCGTGAAATATTCCTTAAAAAGGAAAAATGCATAGTTCGCATAAAAAGGGTACTCAAAGAACTTGTATACGCGTTATATTCCTTAAAAGGAAAAAGGCATCGTTAGGGGCTTGGCTAAAACATTATCAGAGTTTGCAACGGAAGGCGTAACTGAAATAATCAGTGATTATAGCGGAATGCATAACTGAGATACATGTATGAAGACATGTATCCTTTCTGAGCCTACTTTAAGTTCGACAAAAACTCCACTCAGCAACACTTCATCGCCCATCACAGCTCAACCTGCACAAACATAAACAACGAAGGGCTAAGTACAAGACTACTTAGTGGGCAGTTGCCAAGCATATAACATAACATCAACAACAAAACACAACATCGCATAAGAGGCATAAGTTTCTTTCAAATCCTTTGCTCATTAAACATTTCCAAATTCATAAACAGCATGAGCGCATTCTTCATCATTAACAATCATCAACACGCATCGTGTCGTGGAGAAGGCCTTCCCCAACGAACACGGGCATCGCGCCGTGAAGGGGGCCTCCCTCAGCGGTCACGGCATCGTACTATTGAGGGAGGCCTCCCCCAATAGACGTTGTAACACTGGCATACTGGCATACTGGCATCGCGCCGCTAGGGAGGCCTCCCTAAACGGACACGGGCATCGCGCCGTGAGGAAGGCCCTCCTCAATGGACACGGCATCGTACTGTTGAGGGAGGCCTCCCCCAACAGACGCAAGCATCAAACATAAGCATAAACCTATCAGCGTAAAGCATTCAAGCGTAAATAAGCGTAATCAAGCGTAAATCATTTAGCGTAAAACATAATAAAGCTTAACTCATTTAGGCATAATAAAGCATAAGACTTGCATAGTTCTTCAATAGCATTTTATTTTACGCGTAAGAAATTGCCCACCTGATAGCAAAGTTTTGCTAAGGTACTCTAACTCCTTGTGTAGTTCTTACTCTCGCGCTTGACCTTAATCACGAGAATATAAAATAAGACATTACCTCGAGGAAAATTCTTAATTAATGAGAAAGCGTAATTAACTATGCATGAATCTGGTATGCATGAACTAATATTCTGAAATAATAATCAGGGAAATTTTATTGTTAATCCAGGTTATCGGATTTAAACAAAAGCTAAGTCTCGTCTCATGATTCCGGATAATTAACTAAAATTAATCCGTTCTCTTCAGGGTGTTCTAATCCGTCGATTAAATAAATCCCGCTCCTCGTAGTCGATAGAAAATAATTAAATACTTCAGCTTATTCTCTTTATAAACTCATAATTAACCGGGCTTAATAATGAGAATTTGAAATGTTATGAGTTCGAATAATTAAAAGGCTCAACATAAGGTAGCCCAATAATTAATTAAGCAGAAATGGGCCTGGATAGCTAAAATGAAAGGTCCAATTGAAATAATTCATTGGGCTTAGTAATTAAATAATTCTTGGCCTAAATGATTAAATAATGAATAGTTGGGCTCAAATAAATAAATCATGTAAGGCCCAACTAAATAAAATTTCAGTCCATAATTTAAAATTAGCCCAAGAATAGAATGAATTATTCTGAGCTTAAAATTAAATAAAACTCGGCCCAGCTGATATGGTACAGCAACCCAAAGAATTAAAAGACAAAGCCCAGATCCTGAAATGAACTCGGCCCAACTAAATAAAAATATTCTGGGCTCAGATCAATAAAAGTGGCCCAAATGAATTAAAACAACAGCCCATACAGTAATTAAAATCGGCCCAATTAGAACAAAAGAAGGAAGCCCAAGCTAATAATAATAAGGAGAAAGCCCAATCTGCTCCAAAATTAGTATTTAAAGAAAAATGGCCCAAAATTCTTTCTCTTTCAAAAATTTTCGGCCCAATCACTACCAGCCCATCCAAAATAAAAGAAAGCTCAATTCTCATTTCTCTTTTCCCCTTCACGGCTGAACATCAGCCTATTTCTCTCTCAAAACACGCTGGAACAGAACTCACTCTCCTCTCTCTCACGCAAAGCCGGCCGCTCGGCCTCTTCTCCTCTCACCGAGATTCCGTTCGGCCACCGCCTGCTCCGTCCGACGTCGTCTTCTCTCTTCCTCAAAATCCAATCTCGCCTTTCTCTCTTTGGAAGAGCCGCTCGTCCGATGGTCAACGGTCATCTGCTCTGGTCTGCTTCGGATGCCGATGCGTCAACCCCGACGCCGTCCTCTTTCTTCTCCGTAGTGTCCAAGAACGAGCCCTGAAATCGGAAAGGTCGCCGATGCTATTCCCGGCCTGAATTGTCGTCGCCGCTGGTGGAGCCCGGTCGAGTCAGTGAGGCCGGCGCCGCCTCGTTCTCTCCTCCGAGCCGGAGTTCTTTTCCTTCGCAAATCGCCGTCATCGCTGTTTTCTTGGATTCGACTGAACAGGGCGGTCAGCCTCATTTCCTAAAGCTAAGTTCGATCCCCAATTGTTGTGTAAAAGGATTCTTGTAGTATCTAATACTCTATGAATCTCATAAGTGTTATTGCTATCTTGAATACTTGGTTTAGAAGCTAAAATGTTGAAACGTAATTATCTCGCATAAAATTCTAGTATGATGCTGCTATTTACGCCTTTGTCTTGTGAATAAAAACTGATTGAGCTATTCTGTATCTGTAACATGCTATGGATTATTGTCTATTACAGAAACTCATGGTTTAGCTATGTTCATAAGCGTATTATCTGAATCTCATAAGAAAACTGATCATCGGTTGTGTTGGGGCGTGAAATGCATATTATGAAAGAAGGCATATGAGATAGTAAATACCTTGATTGTTTGTTGTTGATGGCTGTTGTTGTTGATTGAATCAGTGGATAGATACACTTGAATGTGGCAGCAGCTTAATGAATTCTCCTCACTTTGGTGGCTGAAGGAACATAGAATGAAGGCAAGGAGTGTTGGCTAGTAGCCTTAAAGAATCGAAGATGGTGGAGGTAGTGGTTGAAAAGGTAGGGAGCAAAGGGTGGTGGGCTGAGGGAGCACACTTATTATTCATTCCACTAACTTTGCAACATTTTTTTAAAACTATCTCTCTTTCTCGGTGGAACGTTGTTGAAGTGGAGATAGCTGTCATAAGGTGGCTTATTTACACCTATGTGTACCTTGACATGATTAAAGGGATGAGAAAGTTGCTGGAAAGCTGCTGTTGTAGCTATTTTACACACACATAATACACGTTTGGTTTGCTTTCTTGATGTAGTAGGTAGAAAATAGGGATGCAAAGAATAATAAGTTGTAAAGTTGTGATGTGATAAATAAAATCCTCATTCTGTATTTGTAATACTAATTTCGGGTTCCCATATAACGAAGCTTCGTTATAACTCTATACGAATTACATATTATATAACTCGTTTTATAAGTCGAAAATTAATCACGACTTCAAGTAAATAATAGAAATAATATTTCTATTACACTTAATAAATAATATGACTTTGCTAAGTCAGTTATAATCTGAAATAATAATTATTGATTGCTCAATAATTCTCATCGTGTTTTTCTCATGCGTTACAAAAGTATAAAGCTTAAAATAATAACTCCGTTTCTGATAAAAAAAATCAGAACCATAAACTGGATTCATTTATATAAAAAAAATTGCATTTACTAGTTTTAATCATAATTAAAAGAGCGGGCTACTACAGATCAGGCACGCGAGTCGCGTGTCGGGTCGGGTTAGGCACTTATGGCACTATTAGTGCCATAAGTGCCAAAATTTTACTTTGGTTTTATTTTGGATTTCCGTTGGCACTTATGTGCCATAAGTGCCAACGGAAATCCAAAATAAAACCAAGTAAAATAATCATTTTGCGCACTTATGGCACTAATAGTGTCATAAGTGCTATTCGTGCAGCACAAATACAGAAACAACAACATCATTTAAACCCTAAATGGAACATCTAAACCATAAATAGATAATCTAAACCCTAAATGGAACATCTAAACCTCAAATGGATAATCTAAACCCTAAATGGAATATCTAAACCCTAGGGGGAAATGTGCACTTATGGCACTAATAGTGCCATAAGTGCCATACGTGCAGCACACAGATCAGATCAGATCTGCCATGGCTGAAATCGAAGGAGGCGGAGATCAGATCTGCCGATGGAAGAGGCGGCGCAACGATCAAATCAGATCCACCGCCGCCGCCTCATCAGACCAGATCTGCCGCCGCCGCCTCATCCTCTACTCCGACGAATTCTGCCCAGGCGGCGCGCTGGAGAGAGAGAGAGGGAGATGAGAAAGAGAGAGGAGAGAGCGGCATCCGCTGGGGAGAGAGAGAGAGAGGAAGGATCTCCTCCACCACCGCCGCGAGAGCTCCGACGAATTCTCCAAGCTCGGCGCCGCTGCCGCGCAGCCGCTGGAGAGAGGGAGATGAGAAAGAGAGAGGAGCCGCTGGAGCAGAGAGAGGGAGATGAGAAAGATAGATGAGCCGCTGGAGAGAGAGAGGGGGAGATGAGAAAGAGAGAGGAGAGAGAGAAGGGTATAATAGTCATGACATACAAAAAATGGTCAAAATTTATGTTTTTTCAAATGGTGGACAAAATTTGATGTTGTATGTTGAATGGGGCCATTCGGCCCTATTGTTTCTTTTATATATTACCACTATATATACATCAACTAATGAAAAATCTACCTAAAATGTGATTTTATTATAATTTTTTTTTAATGAAAAAGCAATATCCAACGGCACAAAAATTCCAGAATCACAAATTTGATGGACAAAATCATCCACTCATATTTTCCACCTCATCCAAATAACTAACCATAAACAGCCCAACGATCTCAAACTCAACTGAACTGCCTGCAACAAAAGAGGGGGGAAAAAAAGAAAAAAGAAAAAAGAAAAAAAGCAGCCACAGAAATGCTGACTACCAAACTGTCAGCAGCTGCAGTCTCTTCATCTTCTTCCACTATCTTCCTGAATTCCCACAGCAGATTGAGATTCAGCAAGAGAATCCCTTTTCTCGCCAACCCGTCTCTCTTCAATCCTCTCAGACCCATTGTTGAATGTAGCTCTTCTGCTAAGAAGAACTCCTCAAGAAATATGGATTCTTCTGCTTCTTCGAGGATTGTGAGCCCGCGTGCCGCTGCCGAGCAGCTCAAAGACCCCGATCAGCTCATCGACTCCGTCGAGACCTTCATTTTCGACTGTGATGGTGTGTGGCTGATGAATGTTTTAGATGTGTCTTTGTGTTTGATGAAATGCATAAACAAATTGAAAATGGAATTCCGGAACTTGTTCATTTAGGATGCTTAAATATTTCATTTTATATATGTGGTACTATAATAATTATGATAAACTACTGCATCTTTGATCACATGGGATTTATGACAAGATTTATCTTGATAAATGATAAGTAGTTGAGAATCGATACGCTTCATTGCTTGAGTGACATGTCCCTATTGATGATGTAGGAACTTGGGGGTTGAATAGAACTCTAATTAAGATGCATTGACATCTTTCTCTAATTAAATTTTGGAATTTAACTTCTGTTGTAATGTGCATACGAATTCCTTGTATTTCTTCAGGAGTCATATGGAAGGGAGACAAACTAATAGATGGCGTCCCAGAGACTCTTGACATGCTTCGTTCAAAGGTAGCACATTATTGGTTCTTGGGGAAGTAATAATTTTATTCAGCTCATCTTCTTTCCTTTGAAAAATGTGGAGCATGAGAATGTTAAGTTCACTGCATTGTCTTGATCGTGATTTTTTTCGATTTGGTAATGCTAATGGTTGGATCTGATTGCTTCTTCGTTTAGGGAAAAAGGTTGGTTTTCGTCACCAACAACTCTACAAAGTCCAGGAAACAATATGGCAAAAAGTTTGAAACACTCGGTCTTAATGTCACCGAGGTGGGTGCATTCCCATATTGATAGGTATTAATTATTTTCAAGAAAAAAGGAAGAATTGTTATTGGTTGGAAATCTTTCAGGAAGAAATATTTGCGTCATCTTTTGCTGCTGCTGCTTACTTGAAGTCGATTGATTTCCCCAAAGATAAAAAGGTATGTACTATTGGGAAAGCACTTTCAAGAAACTGTTCACTTAGCTGCTTGGCAAATCGACCTCTGAGATCAGTTTCATTGTTCACAGAGATGGAAAGTGGTTTTGATAGACATGATCACATATTACAGCTTTGCTCTTACATTCAACTTGCATTTTCTTGCATAATACACCTGGATTCTAAGCTTCTGAGACGATTTTATTGACTAGGTTTATGTTGTTGGCGAGGAAGGCATTTTAAAGGAGCTGGACTTGGCAGGGTTTCAGTACCTTGGTGGACCGGTATGCGATAATTATATGAAGTGCATTTCAAGCTTGAAAACGTGTAATTTTTCATTCGAATGTCTAGGCTAACATTTAGTCGTGTATACAGACCTCTAATCTCATATAGTTTTCTTTCTAACTGAGTAATTTTAAAGCTTTATTGGAGAAATGGAAGCCAGACGGCAATGTAATGAATGAATCGAACTGTTTATGAGAGTGGTTCAACAATAATATTCTTATGCAGATGTGCACTGATCAACTGATGTATCTTAGCTGTAGTATTGACCAAAGATATACGCGATCCTCTCCTAACTCCTAAGCAAAGCTCGAGGAAAAATACTGGGTTTATGAACTCTGTATGGTGCATGAACTGATTTCTTGGTGAATAGTCATCAATGGATCAAATGAGTAGTTTCTGAAGCTAAACATTCAACATTTTACGTAGTGCAGATCCTTCAATTTTATTTATTCCGTTAGTTTGATGCCCAAATAGATGCTCTTGGTATTCCACTCTTATGGAATCTGTGTTTTGTGAAATTTTCAGGAAGATGGCGACAAGAAGATTGAACTGAAACCGGGTTTTTTGATGGAGCATGACGAAAGTGTAACTATTTTCTCTTTTACTATAGCAATTCATAATTATTGGTTGCAGAAAGGATTCTTTTGAATAATTTGTACAAATTCATCGCTATATCTGTGTAGGTTGGAGCTGTGGTTGTCGGATTTGACCGTTACTTCAACTATTACAAAATCCAGTAAGTTTACCTGAAAATGCAATGATCTTATTATGCTTATAAAATTTGTGTCAACTGCATTATTCCATCTCTTGCTTTCTCCCTGTAAACTGCATCAAACTGAGTCTATACCATGCAGCAGAGACCCAACTCTGCTGTTTATTTTCAATTAACGTCGTTTCTGTGATTTCCTTAGTCATCATAACAAACACTGTGTAAGGAGAAAGACTTGATGTACGCGAATAGATTGCTTTTTCCATCAACTCGAGCTAACTGAAAAAGTCTTAATTGTTTCCTATATGATGAAGGTATGCCACTTTGTGCATCCGCGAAAACCCTGGCTGTCTTTTCATAGCAACCAACCGTGACGCTGTCACTCATCTTACGGATGCTCAAGAATGGGCAGGTGACCTAATTGATCTGGTTGTTTACGTTTTGTTGTTAGTCTGTTATGCATTGCATCTAAGTAATTCATAGAACTGATGAACTTAACAAGGTCATTGAAATTCTCTCTCTCTCTCTCTCCTTTTCTTTCTGAAAGGGCATTGAGATAGTCATTTGATTGGATTCTAGTTCTCCCCATATTGTATAGTGCAAAGAGGAATTATTTAGTCATATTTTTTGTTTGAGAATTGAATGAATACATTGAGGGGGTGTTTACTTTGGTGGATAAGCCTTGATTGATAAAAATAGTAAGGCTAATCCCTTGTTTACTTTGATGGATTGCAACTTTGGGATATCTCAAGGCCCTTGATTATTTTTATCCTCGAAGCGAGTTTTGCTTAATTCTTATCCCATCAAAAGGGTGGGATTGGAGTAATCCTACTCTTGAGGATAAAAATATTCAATCATGCAAAGTAAACACCCCCTGAAAGAATATAATAGCATTTCACTTAGAAGGTCTAATTAAGTTGGTATTTACATAAAAGGAATGTCTGAATATTAAAGTGCAGAGGTTGTTTCCTGCAATCAGGTGGTGGCTCAATGGTAGGTGCAGTAGGTGGATCGACTCAACGCGAGCCGCTGGTTGTTGGGAAGCCGTCGACGTTCATGATGGACTACTTAGCGAAGGAGTAAGACTACTTATACTAGTATTAACTGGTTTTAGAAGATTGTGTTTTAGGAAAAGGAATGCAGGTAATGGGTATTTGGTTGATGAAATGAAACAGATTCAAGATCTCGAAATCCCAAATATGTATGGTTGGAGACAGACTAGACACTGACATCCTATTCGGGCAGAACGGCGGCTGCAAGACTCTTCTTGTTCTATCAGGTAAACCAAGCACCACTTTTTATCATCTCATCTCAAGTTGAATTGAACCACATTCTTGGTTTCTCAGGCGTCACTTCTCTGTCGATGCTTCACAACCCCGATAACACCATACACCCAGATTTCTACACCAACAAGATATCAGATTTCCTGTCTCTTAAGCCTGCTGCGGTATGAATTAGAGTGTAAAGAGCCATTTGGAACAAACCTTGATTACTTCTAATTCTCTCCATAAGTTAAGAGGATGATATTGTTTTCGATATCTTGTTTATTGCTAATTCCCTGCCACAATAACTGGATCATAGTCGGGAAGGGAAAACATCATATATTGCCCCGTCTTCCCAAAAACACAGCGTAACATTTTCATACCTACCTAATGTTTTATACTCCCTCCGTCCTGCTATTGATGGCACGTATTCCATTTTGGGTTGTCCCAATATTAATGGCACGTTTCTATTTTGGGAAATAATAAGGGATCACTTAGAGCTTAATTAATTCACTAATTATCTACTTAAATAAATCTCCCCAATTATTTTGCAACACCCTCTCTCTCCTCTAAACTCACGCACGCCCCTTCCATCTCTCTCTATCCTCTTCTTCATCCCTCCACCACCAAACCCTAGCGCCGCCTCCACTGCCTAGCTCCGCCACCACCCTCCGCCGTCTCCACTGCCTAGCGCCGCCGCCATCCTCCACCGCCTGCTGCCTCTCTCCCACAAAATCTGCTCGTCGCTTTCCCTCTCTGCTTGGCCTTGCCGCTTTCTCCATCTTGACCCTTTTCTCCACCACCCCACCGCCTTCTCAATCTACTTGCCGTCGATCTGCCGCCACCACCGCCCTCGTGCCCTCCACCACCCCAGATTCTCGGTCACCACTGAGGTCGCGCCCTCGACCCCTTGTCTTTTTATTTTACTGAAAATTGTGCTTAATTTTCAGACAGAATCTAACAATTTCGACTGTAAATTTCACAAATATTTGGATTTCGGTTTCGTTTTGATTTTTGTTTTGATTTTCAAAAACTAACGATTTTTGTTTTGATCTTTTATTTTGATTTTATTTTTGGGGAATTTTTACCGTGTACGTGTTTCGATTTTGTCTTCAATAACTTGGGAATTTTGATACAAGATCTGAGGGATTCAGTTTGATTTTCACAGTGTATGTGTTCTCCTTAATCACAAATTTTACATTTAGACCACACTCCTTATTCACCTAATTTGCTTCTCCTTAATCTTCGTGCCGAAAAGAAACGTGCCATGAATAGCGGGACGGAGGGAGTACATTGTATGGGATAATGCATGATATCTTTTTGACTGAAATGTTTAGTAAGATATATATATATATATATATATATATATATATATATATATATATATATAGGATGAAGTTCTATGGAGACCACTTCTTATATAGAGAATGAAGACCAAATCTTGTGCGTCGATCTTGCTTAATCTAACGGTGATCATTCGTCCATTAATTATTGTAATTTTTCCATATTTATTTATTTCCCTAATTACAACTAATCAAATCTTTTATTTATGGTCAAATCTCTCCCTCACTGATCCGTCCCTCTCTCCAACCTCACGCTCTCTCTCTCTCCCACACGTTCGTAGAAAATACTAATGAATATACTAATGTTCGTTGAAAAACAAACGAACATACTAATGTTCACATAGAAAATACTAATGAACGTACTAATATTCGTTGCTATGTTCGTAGAAAAATGAATTAACATACTAATGTTCGATGATATATGCGTAGAAAAACAAATGAACAGCGATATGTTCGTAGGAAAATAAATGAACATACTAATGTTCAACTATTACGTTCATTGACGAATGGTATCACATCAGAAAAGGAATGGAGTATTTCACGGGATTTCATATACATACCAAATTAATTTAATATCATGGAATTTTATGGTCCCTTGATACAGATTCATCCAACGGACATGATGTGGTCTCTATTCTCCATCTAAGTAGGTGGTTGCCATGGAAGCTAACCCTATATATATATACATATATATATATATAGGGAGAGGTTCAAATAAGAACCACTAAATAAAATTAGAACAGAGAACCATTTTAAACCATTCGATCATCAAGATCTACGGTGGATGCATCATCTTGGTGGATGAATGCAGATCCTGGGTTCGAATCCTGAAGGGAGCAAAAAATTTATTATTTTCGGATGCATTAAATTTAATAGCGAATGCATTAATTTATATAGTAGATGCATTGATTTTAATGGTTCTTATGTTCTCACGATAAGTGTGGTTCTCACTATAACCGCACCCTATATATATATATATATATATGTATATAGGGTGTGGTTCTAGAGAGAACTACATTATTTGTGAGAACGTGAGAACCATCAAATCTAATGCATTCACTGTAAAAATTAATGCATTCGTTGTTAAAATTAATGCACTCAAAAAAATAAAAAAAATTGCTCCCTTCAGGATTCGAACCTAGGATCTGCATTCATCCAACAAGATGATACATCCACCGTAGATCTTGATAATCAAATGGCTGAAAATGGTTCTCCGTTCTTTTTTTATTTATGGTTCTTTCTTGAACCTCTCCATATATATATATATATATATATATATATACACATAAAGTATAATGCCATCACATCTCTTAGACGTGATACATAATTCAAAAGATATGGATAATAGATAATGAGCCATTAATTTATAAAAGTCTTTGATTTTTGAAGCAAACAACATATAGGATGCTATATGTATCTATCCTACATGCATAGCAAATGAGCCATAGATTTCTTCTACAAGGCAACTTCTTTATTTAAGGAACGTATCTTTATGCAAGAAATGTATCTTATTCGATCCACAAGTCATGGTGATCTAAGATTTAGAGAGTATTTAAAGGTCATCTCATGCTCAAATTACATAGAGCAATTGATATTATTTTCACCTCATTCATTTAATTCACATCTTTGAAGAGTGCTTTCAGCATGTGTCTTTTTCTGCTACGAGTTCTAGTACGAGTGCTAGTAGTAGAATATTTTTGTGACGTTAAACACTATTGAATTTTCATTGTCAAATTATTTTATATTCTTTTTTTTTTGATAAATTACATAAGTAAATAATGAAATTTAAAAATCACGCGACGGAGGACTTGAACCCACGACCTCAGTTCTTGGGCATTAACCTCCTACCACTAAGCCAACACACGCACAAAATTATTTTGTATTCTTATTTATTGAGGGGTTGGGTGATGAGTGTCGGTAGTTATGTTCAATTTGTGGGTGTGCTGATACATATCTAGCAGTTTATTATTGGTGGAGTTTTGGGAAATTCATAGGCGCAATAAGATAAAAGTCTTATTGTGTAAGTCCTTTATAACTTAACTTTAATTAGTGGATTGTTTTCCCTGGGCATCACCGAACTGGGTTATCGAGTTCTTATGTCGTTTTTGCTGCTTATGTTTATTTATGCTTGTGTGACTATTCCTGCTTCATATAGCACTCGTAGTGATTAGGGCTGTAAACAAACCAAATTGCTTGCGAACTGTTGGGAAAATAATGTTTTGATCAGGATCCCAAAACCCCTGAAATTGATGATGATATGCCAAACTATCTTGTATAATGCAACTCAAATATTAGGGAGAATGTTTCTTATGTTTACAAGATATTAGATTGGTGAGTGAGTTGATGGATCAGCCGGACAGTTTAAACGATCAACTAAAGAACCGACGATTTATTCAATTACTAGGAAATCAGCTGATGATATCTGACTTAAAGGCATGGCCCAATCCAAACATTTCATGCATATCCTAAAATTCAAAGAAGGAAAAACGGAAGTCAACCTATGAAGCGTGACAAAGCAAAGAAGCCATTTAATGTTACATATTTCGCATTAATTTGGTATCTTACTTTTTTAGAAGAAAGTACATCTTAGTGCAAAGATTTTGCAGAGGCATCTACGTTGTTAGCGTACGAATGCGCAAAGTCCTGACACAGTCTTCCATTGTGTCAAATGGGAAAATTTTTAAAAACCAACGTCCGAGGATTTGAAGATGTTCTCTCCAAAGGAAAAATCCAAGCCCTCGTCTATAAATACCGTGACACTGAAAATGATGTCAATTTGATTCTAAGAGTGATTAAGCCTTCAAGCTTCCATCCACAAGATCACAACGTATTTTCAAATAAGGGAGTCAACATTGTAAACAAACTCTGATATGAAATTACAATCCCAGTCTTTCTAGAATCAAGAGTACATACATTTTCCCCTTAGTTCTAGGCATCAAATTGTATATCTTAAGTCTAGAATTGAGCACACTTCATACCCACTATTATTATTGTAACAATGTGCTCGCTAGTTGGAAAATCGCCTCTTGTACTTAATCACACCTGTAAACACAAATTTTGTATTTCAATTTGATAAAATACAAAATGCGTTACAAAGATAATTTGATAGATTTGAAGATAGATTTATGCGAGTTGCAATCTCTAGTTAATCCTCTGATTTTTCTCTTCCATTTGATTCTTGAACAAACTCGAAGGTTCTTGAAATACTTGTTTTGATGACGCCAATCCAAAGGACTTAAGTCATGATTTTGGATTGAACATTGAACTTGATTTGATTTGAGAACATTCTTAGAATTTGTAAGAATGCCTTGAAGCTTTTGAACTTGATTTCTTTGGATACTTGAAGATCACTTCAAAGATTCGCAGGAATACTTGAACATTTGAAGAAATACTCGAAGATTTGAAGATACTTGAATACTTGAAGATTTTGAAGTATACTTGAAGATTTGAATGCTCAAACGATTGAAGATTTGAAGGAGACTTGAACATTAGATAGAATTCTTCAAGATACTTGAATACTTGGAAGAATACTTGAACTCTCCAATTCTCCGCCTCTTCTACTTGTGATGCTAGAGAGAATTCTTTGTGCTCTTCGATCTTCCACTCCTTCACGTTCGTTCTAATGAGCACCCCAACACCTCTATTTATAGATTTTAGAGATGGGCTTCGTGGGCTTTATGGGCTTTGGGCCTTCATGCATGGGCCTTAGGGCTTTAGGTGTCCATGAGCCCATTAATTCATTTATATTAAATATTAATTATATATATATTTAATTTAGGAATAAAATCCCATTTAATAAAATAGAAAATATAATTGAATATTTAATTCATGAATTTACACGTGGCACGATTTAATTCGACGACAAATTTAATTGCCTACAAATTGCCCCATCGAGACTTGTTTATAGACGAAATGCCTTTGGTAATAGACGAGTCTCGAAATATATCTTGATAGTTTAAACTCTTATCGAGGAGTTCTTGATTTGGATTTGAATTTTATACATAGTTTATACTCATATTTAGGAGTTCTTGAATTTCTTTGAATTCATAAATAGTTTATACTCGTATTTAGGAGTTCTTGACTTGAATTTAATTTTTCGAATTTTCAAATAGTTTATACTCGTATTTAGGAGTTCTTGAATTTCTTTGAATTTTGTAAATAGTTTATACTCGTATTTAGGAGTTCTTGACTTGAATTTGTAAATAGTTTATACTCGTATTTAGGAGTTCTTGAATTTCTTTGGATTTATAAATAGTTTATACTCGTATTTAGGAGTTCTTGACTTGAATTTGTAAATAGTTTATACTCGTATTTAGGAGTTTTTCAATTGATTTTTTTTTTTTTTGCATCATGAATTTGATTCAAAAGTGAATTAATTAACTTGATTTGATCAAGTCAAACTTATTCATATTTGCATTGCACCGGAAGTCGAGCATTCTAAATAATTGCAATTAAGCAATTAATGGTTTAATTACATCCTTGAGATAAAGAATCAAGTCGCCTCAAACTTGCTACTTGGGTCCATAATAATTCATCTGTGATCCAATTTTTCCACGACCCATTTCTCTAAAGCCACTGAATTATTTGGCCAAAGTTGTTTTTATATTTAGTAGCTCTTTTTTTTTTTTTTTTTTGGGGACCACCGATTAGTGATTACACCCACTAACACCACTCCACTAAAGGGGAATGAATCCACTGCCACTTTTATCTTTGGCTTCAAGTTTCTGCCAACTATTGTTGAACAGCTGTGGAGGTGTCTTTGCTTGCATTTAATGAAGTCCCTTTTAAGCTTTAACAGCTTGTTTTGAAGGGCCTTTCATAGCTGGAAGAACAACTGAAACTCCACTTTTCGTACACTTTTTTTTTTTTTTTGAGAAGTTTGCCTATAAATAGAGACAATGTTGCCACTCTTCCTCATTCACCAATTCCCTTAGCAGTAGTCGTGTATTTTGATACTAGCAGCAAGAAATCTCTTCCTTTTTTCTTTCTTTTTCCTTCTCTCCACGATACAGATCTCCACAAGATCCAGCTGTAAATTTTTTTTATCTTTAATAATCTCCAGTCGATTTCCCAATCCTCAGAATTTCTTTGTGCAGCAATAGCTTTCTCCAAAATTGACTGAGATCGCGAAGAACCAAACCATGACCCCTCACTTTCAGCAATTGCTTTTCTCATCATATTGTATAAACCTTCTGTATCCTCAGAATGCCATTCATCGACATGTTCCGGCAGAGGGCGGTAGAGGGAGGAGAGCAGAGGTTGGGGCTGCCGTTGTGTGTGGACAGAAGTGGGGATGAAGGAGACAGCGCCGGGCATAGCTCCTTGTTGCTTCCCTATTTTGCTGGAGTTGCGCGCATAGCGGCGGTCCCCGGAAGCGGTAGCGGTGCAGGATTTCAGCGGTGGTATTTCGCGGAAGATCCAAGTCTTCGGAGCGGCGGTAGCAGTTCCCGGACAGTGGAGAGAAGGGCCGTTGCTGAAGCTCTTGCTGTCGACAAAGGCGATCAACGATGGCGGCGCTCTTTCAACTGGTGGGCTGTTGTCGAAGCTATCCGGCGGCGTGACGCCGGTTTCAAGAAAAGGAACGGAGCAGCGTCGTGCTTGGGTGTACTGTCAGCGAAACAAAAGAGAGTATTACCTGCAGAAAATGTGGCGCCGGCAACGGGAAGAGGCTGGCGGCAGTGGGCGAATTTTGGGTGGACAGTGGCGTGAAGTGGATGGCGTGAAGGAGACGGCGCCGGGCATAGCTCCTTGTTGCTTCCCTATTTTGCCGGAGCTATGTGCGCAGCGGCAGTCTCCGGAAGCGGTGGCGGGTCTGCTGAGTTGTCTCGCGAAAGTTCAGATGGCGAGGAGAGGCGACCGGAACCGCGGTTGCCGGAGAAGAGAGAGTATGAGAAGAGATGCGCCGCCTAGGAGTGTTGGCTGCGGTCTCATCCGAGGAAAAGAGAGAGAAGCCGAGAGAGGCTTGTGGGCTTTTCTTAAAAGGAGTCTGGTAATGTTGGGCTTTTTAAATTAGTCTTTCACCCATAAAACTTGGCCCAAAATTATTAATAAACAGAATACTTCTTTGATGGTGCATACGCTGATTTCTTCCTCTTTTTTTTTTTTTTTTTTTTTTTCCAGCAAGTGAACTCCAAATTTGAATATTACTTATTTTCCTTGCAGTTGATGGCGAGGGGAGCTTGGAAGCTTGTGTTAAAGATTGACGTAGTCTCATTAAACAACTTCATGGCAGATTTTGCCCCAAACGAGATGCTTTGAGTATTTGCAAAGTTCGGAATCTATTGTCATATTTCTTTCAATCTTGACATCTCCGTCAGCCCGACTAAAGACCATCCTCAGAGAATTCATCCAAAAGTCTGGCAGCAGCCCATCTAAGACCTTATTTGAGTGATGTTTACTTTGCACTTCAGGTGGCTCAATTGGCTTTTAATCAGATTTCGGGTGCGCTCGGATCTGGGCCATTGTGAGTCTAACCTTTGAAGATTGCTGGTTACATCTTCTCTTTGCGCGCATTTGAGCAGGCTAGATGACTCAAAGTTGTGACCGTGTATTTCCACTCCACAAATAGTTTCATCTTTAGCTTGGAGAAAACTGAAGTTGGCGATGCATAGCTGACCTCAATGCCAGATGACTCAATTCTTTGACAGGTCTTGGGTGCGCTCGAACCTGGGATTGTTCGAGTCTGGTTTGAGTGAGGTTGTTATGTTTGGTATCTCACGAAGTTGGGAGAATTCTGCACAGCGACTCGAGAAGATTGAGTCTTCTCTTCTTGATGCTTAAGCCAAGGAGAATGAAGCCATCGTCAGAATTGCTTTGATCAAGGAAGAGCTTGCTATGATAGAGATGTGGGAGATGGAGATGACGTTGTTCTTCAAGCAAGATAGTGCCTCCTTTCATATTGCCCGAGGTGCAATCCCATAATTCAAAAGAGAGTTTGACAAACATAAAGTTGCACATGTTGATGAGGAAATGCTGCGGAATTTTGAAGACTTCAGAGTCACTTTTGATCTCTGCTCAGAGAACTTTGGAGGATCAAGACCCATTTGCTTAGTATTGGTGCAAACTGCAGTTTCTATCATTTCTCTCTTGATGATTCTTATTTGGTTTGTGATGGATATTTTGACATCTTCTCCAAATGCTTGTGCTTCTTTTGATGGCTTGATTTTCTTCCCAATTTGAGACATATTCGGCTTCACATAATCAACTTAAATCATAACTTTGATGATATAAATTGAAAAGAGTCAAACACAATTCATGACTGAACCTAGAAATTATCTAAGCTGCCTACGTACCCTTTTGAAAGGGATCAAGTCAAAACGTAGTTCATAGGATCAACAGGTGTTTGAGATTGGGTACCGTGCACAGTTTATACTCATGCGGGCCAGGAGTAACATGCAGTTTAGGCTCGTGCGTCAAGGAGCTGTCTTCATACACTCCATTTTGTTTGCTTTTCTCCATTTCTGGTTTTTCATCTGACTCATCTTTTTGGCTTTTCTGTTTTTCTATTTTTTTTTCTGCTTTTCTATATATATATATTTTTTTTATTAAACTATATACATATGTACATGCTTCAACTTCTACCACCTTTCAAGGATAGTAACGTTTCAGGAACTTGCCGTTGATAGGCCCAACTCTGACGTTGTCATCAGAAAGAAGCCTGTATGCTCCGTTTGTGTAGACTTCCTTGACAACATATGGGCCATCCCACCTTGATACGAATTTGTTTCCAACACGATGAGTGACAACGATTGGCCTCCTCACAGCGAGGACCAAATCTCCAACTTGAAAAGAATGCACTCGCACCGTCTTGTTGAAAGACTTTGAGAGGCGAGCTTGGTAGCATTCTAACTTTTGCTGAGCTTCCAGCCTTTTCTCATCTAGAGCTTCGAGTTCCTCCAGACGCAGACGTGCATTTTCTTCTTCAGTTAGCCCTTCCTGAATGGCCATTCTCAAAGAGGGAATTTGTTGCTTGAGAGGAATGACAGCTTCAACCCCATATACCAAAGAGTAAGGCGTTGCCTGCGTAGGAGTTCTATAGGTGGTTCGATATGCCCACAATGCTTCCCCAATACGTTCATGCCAGTCACGCTTTGATTTTGAAACAATTTTCTTCAACAGATTGCACAAAGTCTTGTTGAATGCCTCAGCCAACCCATTTGCCGGTGCATTATACATCGATGACTTCCGTTGCTTGAAGCCGAATTTTTCACAAAGCTTGTTTATCACCGTGTTGCTGAAAGGTGTTCCATTATCAGTTATGATGTAGCGAGGAACTCCATAGCGATAGATGATGTTGGTCTTGATAAACTCAGCAACGGTCTCTTTCTTCACTTCTCTTAATGGTATCGCCTCAGCCCACTTGGAGAAGTAATCGGTTGCTGCCAAAATGTATAAATGCCCCCCTGATGATTTTGTCAATGGACCAACAACATCCATGCCCCAAGCATCAAAAGGCCAGGATGCAACTGTGGGGTGTAGTGGCTCGGGTGGCTGATGAATCAGATTCGCATGAAATTGGCAGGCTTGACATCTTTGCGCATAATCCAAACAATCTTTCACCATAGTTGGCCAGTAGTAGCCCATCCTCTTGATTCGAAAATGCAGCTTTGGTCCCGATTGGTGAGCACCACACACGCCAGAATGCGCTTCTTCCATAGCTTTGGCGGCTTCTTCATTGCTTAAGCATCTTAGAAATACTCCATCAAAAGACCTTCTATAAAGTATTCCTTTGAAAAATATGAAGCGAGTGGCGCGTCGTCGGATGTCAACCCTTCGGCATGGATTACTTGGTAATTTATCATATTTGAGGTAATCGACCAACAGTTGGCGCCAATCTTCCTCCTCAATCTCAAAGACTTCAACAAGATGGCTTTCGATTTCTTCGTCTTTTTCTTCTTCGAAAATGGGTGGTATGACCCATCTTTCGCATACTGGGATTTGAGTTTCACCACTGATCATAGCTATAGTGGATGCAAGTTTGGCCAAGGCATCTGCCTGCTTGTTTTCACTTCTTGAAATATGCTCAATCTCCACATCTCCGAGCCACTCAATGATCTTTCGAGCATACTTGACGTATGGCAATAATTCAGGTTTCTTTACTTCATACAATCCAAGTATTTTGATTAACCACCAATTTAGAATCACCATATACCTTGAGGTGAGATTGTTGCATATTCAACGCCATTTCCAAACCAAGGATCAGAGCTTGATATTCTGCTACATTGTTAGAGCAATTCTCAGTTAGAGTGAAAGAAAATGGCAGCACTTGACGTTCTGGTGTCACGAACACGACCCCGGCACCAGCACCTTCTCTATGAGATGCTCCATCGAAAAACATCCACCATGGTAGGGCGACATCGATTACAAGTGCATCTTCATCCGGGAGGTCATCACTTAACTCCCATTCAGCTGGAATTGGGTGGTCTGCTAAAAAGTCTGCCAACACTTGTCCTTTCACAGCCTTTTGGGGAACATACACAATCTCAAATTGTTGAAGTTGAAGGTACCAACGTGCAAGCCTGTCAGATAAAACAGGTCTTGACATCACAAACTTTAAAGGGTTTGCCTTGGATATAAGGCGGACAGTGTGAGCTTGGAAATAATGCTTAAGCTTTTGGATGGAGAAAATCAATGCCAAACACAGCTTCTCAATTGGAGCATATTTCAACTCATTTGGTGTCATTGTTCTGCTCAAGTAGTATAATGCATTCTCTTTTCCACCTTCATTCTCTTGCGCAAGCAGAGCTCCCATGGATCGTTCTTGAGCAGCAATATACAAAATCAAGGGGCGTCCTGGCACAGGTGCTGCTAATACAGGAGGCTGCATCAAGTAAGATTTGATATTCTTGAAAGCATTTCTACATGACTCATCCCACTCGAATGGTATACCCTTCTTCATAATTCGGCTAAATGGTTGACACCTTCCAGCTAAATTTGAAATAAACCTTCGTAAGTATGCTAACTTCCCTTGCAAACTTTTCAGGTCATGGATATTTCGAGGTTCGGACATTTTTAGTATGGCATCAATCTTTGCTTGTTCAATTTCTATCCCTTGATGGCGAACGATGAACCCAAGAAATTTGCCAGACTTGACACCAAATGCGCATTTTAGTGGATTCATCTTCAACTGATGTTTTCTCAATCGCTCAAAAACCATTCGTAGATCTTGTAGGTGATTACTTTGTTTCTTAGACTTAACCACCAAATCATCTACATAGCACTCAACATTTTTGTGAAGTATATCATCAAATATCTTCTGCATGGCTCTTTGGTAAGTGGCACCGGCGTTCTTCAACCCAAATGGCATCACTTTGTAGTAATAGATTCCTTTCGGGGTTCGAAATGCTGTTAACTCTTCATCATTTGGTGACATGCGAATTTGATTATAACCGGAAGATCCATCCATGAAGGTTAATGCTTCATGCCCAGTTGTGGCATCGATCATCAATTCGGCAATTGGCAATGGAAAGTCATCCTTGGGGCATGCTTCATTCAAGTCCCTGAAGTCAACACATACACGAATTTGCCCATTTTTCTTTCTCACTGGAACAATGCTTGAAATCCATGTTGGGTATTTGACTTCTCTAATAAACCCCACATTGATGAGTTTGTTCACTTCAGCTTCAATTAGAGGAACTAATTCTGGTCGGAATCGGCGCTGGGCCTGCTTGACTGGTCGTGCATCCTTTCTAATGGCTAAATGATGAACAGCTATCTTGGAGCTCAACCCCGGCATTTCCTTATAAGACCATGCAAAGATGTCTTTGAATTCTTTGAGCAATTCGATATATGAGTATTCCTCATCAACAGTCAACAACGCGCTGATGTAAGTGGGTCGTGGATCTTCAATAGTGCCCAAATTAATTTCTCTCAATTCATCAACAGTAGCCTTAACTCCTTCTTCAAACTGTTGAGGAGCTATTTCAGCGTCTTCCTCTTCGACAACCACTTCTTCACATGAGGTGATATGGTTTGATGTAACAACATCTTCGCGACGCACTTGACCTTGAGTAGTATGAGAAATTGGATTGTTAGCACCATCAGTAATGTAGTAAGATGAAGCCATACTCTCTCTATCTTCATCGTCTTCGGTATCCCGTGTAAAGATGACTGTCTTCATTTTGGCCTTCAATTCTTTTCCACATGATATGAGCAAAGTGGTACACCTCTTCATACGAGAAGGAATCGAGCTCCTTAGCTTTTCTGTCATGTCAAATTCATTGGCCCTTTTTGCCACGTCCTTTTTCCATGACTTGCCTGTGCCAAGTCTTTTAAAGACAGATATTCGTTGAGCTTTTCTTTCACCCAATCTTTTGAAAACAGAAACCCTTTGGGTTCTCCGATTGCTTGAAGATTCCGGGATTTGCTTGGTGCTAGCATAGTTAGCAGTGGCTCTCTTGATGGCAATACGAATGGGGCTTTGCACCATGTATCCCAAGCCTGCTTTGGGATTTTGGCTTGTGTTAGCAATTTTTCTCACATTAGACTTTGACGTGGAGCTTTCTTGGGGATTATATCCAGCATTCACAAGGAGTTTGTATGCCTTCGGACCAAAGTGTTTTGAGAGTTCTTTGTCTAAGAGATCTCCATGTTCTGTGGCGCCACTTTGCTTTGGTCGGACAAAATCTTTGAGTGGCTGGGGAATGGGCTTTTTGGCATCAATCTTAGTCAAAGGGATGGTGAAACCTTCCATCTCTGGGCGAGATTCTTTCTCTTGTCGGGATCCTGACTCCTCCTGTGGTACATCCCTTTCCACCATTGTTGCTTTAGTTCTTCCCAAATAGAATTGAGCATCGGCGAAATGTGACTCTGCTTCTGTGAAAGGTTTGTGATCACCAACCACTTTTCTTACGGTGCCATTTTGATAGTATTTGAAGCATTGGTGCAATGTAGAAGGAATAACACCATTTTCATGAAGCCATGGTCGACCCAGAAGCATGTTGTAGGATGTTCTTGCATCAATCACATGAAGCAACGCTGTGGACTCCATGTCCTGCATCTGCAATCGCAGCCTTATAGTTCCAAGAGCTCTTTGCCCTTCATGGTTGAAACCTTGAATCATCAATCGACTGTTTGACAGCTCTTCTGCTTGGATTCCCAATTGCTTCAAAGTCCTTAGTGGCAAGATATTGACTGCCGAGCCTCCATCGATGAGAATTCGATTGACCTTCTGCTCCTGTGTATAACAACTCACGAACAATGGCCTGTTATGAGGTTCGAATCCAAGCTGCAAGTCTTCATTGGAGAATGTGATTGCCAATGCAGCATTGTCTTCATCCATGTTGATCTCAGGTTCTTCATCTACTTGGTTGGATGTATCATACAGAGCTTCAATACCTTCTATGATGTCATTCAAGTCGGCGGAGACCATATTTACAGCAGCAACGTCTTCTTCAAGAGATATCTTTCCTTCTCGAGCTAAACGCATGACCCTGTCTTTGAAGATGAAGCAATCATGTATGGGGTGCCCAACCAGACGATGGTATTTGCAGTAACTTGGATCGTCTGTCCTCCCTGCTTCATTTGGTCGCTTCATTTCTGGTAACTCGATAAGCTTTTCTTTGAGCAGGTCATCAAAAATTCCTGAAACATCAGAGTCTAAGAATGGATATTGTTTTTGTTGCATTTCTTTCAAGGTAGGTCTTCTTTGCCCCAAGTCTCGGGAAGAGTTCTGATTGTCTTGTGAAGTGTTCTGGTTGCCTTCCTGACTAGCTTCTTTCTTTAGAAATTTCACAGAAGTTGTTTTTACTGCCATAGATTCCTTCTTTGGTGCTTTGTCATATGGTTTTCCTCATTTCTTGAATTCTGGCTTGAATTTGCTAGACTCCTGGATTGGTGGTCCTTCGATCCCGCTTGCCATCATGCTCAACTCCATATCATGAGCTCTAGTGGCTAGTTCCTCGAATGTTCTTGGCTGGATTCCTCGCAGAATATATTGCAATCCCCAGTGCATTCCTTGGATACACATTTCGATAGCAGATGACTCAGACAACCGATCCTTACAATTGAGGCAAAGGTTTCTCCACCGGTTAATATAGTCAATAACTGGCTCTTCTTTAAATTGGCGCAAACTGGTGAGCTCAACCATGCTGACAATTCTTCTAGTACTGTAGAAACGGTTGAGGAATTCATATTCCAATTGCTCCCAACTGTCAATCGAGTTTGGCTCCAAGTCGGTGTACCAATCAAAGGCATTACCTTTCAATGAGCGAACAAACTGCTTAGCTAGGTGATCTCCATAAGTACCAGCGTTGTTGCATGTTTCAACGAAGTGAGCCACATGTTGTCTTGGATTTCCTTTGCCGTCAAATTGTTGAAATTTTGGTGGTTGATAACCAAGAGGCATCCTCATGCTGTCAATTCGCCGAGTATATGGCTTGGAGTAAGTTAATGATGACTTGGAGCTTCCACCGGAGTTATTCTTCATTGTTGCTTCGATGAACTCTTTGAGTTGGTCAATGGGAATGAGGCCACCAGATGAGAAGAGAGTGTCTTTTCCTGAAGGCCTTTTTCCATCACTCTTTAATTTGTCCTTGGAGGCTTCGTCATCGTTATTCTCTCCATCTTCTTCGCTTTCTTCGTCTTCCCTATCGTTGTTGGCGTGGCTTGAATCTCCTTTTTCTCTCTTTTCTCCTTTGAGCTTTGCAATCTGGGCATCTTGCTCTTGGATGTGCTTGGTTAGAGATTCAACCATCTTTGTCAAGTTCAAGAGTTGTTCCTCCATGGTGGAAGTGTTTGTCATCATGACACTTGCATGGAGTTGATAATTTTCAGTGGAGAATGTGAAGCTTCTCTCAGAGTTGTTATCTTCTTCATGGATAGATGGAAGATGGAAGATCGGCTTGGACACTCCTTGCATCGATTTCGATTTGCTTCGCGTGATCATACCCACGCTTGCCGAAGAAGCTTTGGACGAAGCTGGAGCAGCTGCATTTGATTGAGTAGACATCGTTCAAGATTTTTTGGTGAAGAGTAGAGATGAGAGGTAGAGAGGTCCCACCGGGCGTGCCAAAATTTGTAAACACAAATTTTGTATTTCAATTTGATAAAATACAAAATGCGTTACAAAGATAATTTGATAGATTTGAAGATAGATTTATGCGAGTTGCAATCTCTAGTTAATCCTCTGATTCTTCTCTTCCATTTGATTCTTGAACAAACTCGAAGGTTCTTGAAATACTTGTTTTGATGACGCCAATCCAAAGGACTTAAGTCATGATTTTGGATTGAACATTGAACTTGATTTGATTTGAGAACATTCTTAGAATTTGTAAGAATGCCTTGAAGCTTTTGAACTTGATTTCTTTGGATACTTGAAGATCACTTCAAAGATTCGCAGGAATACTTGAACATTTGAAGAAATACTCGAAGATTTGAAGATACTTGAATACTTGAAGATTTTGAAGTATACTTGAAGATTTGAATGCTCAAAAGATTGAAGATTTGAAGGAGACTTGAACATTAGATAGAATTCTTCAAGATACTTGAATACTTGGAAGAATACTTGAACTCTCCAATTCTCCGCCTCTTCTACTTGTGATACTAGAGAGAATTCTTTGTGCTCTTCGATCTTCCACTCCTTCACGTTCGTTCTAATGAGCACCCCAACACCTCTATTTATAGATTTTAGAGATGGGCTTCGTGGGCTTTATGGGCTTTGGGCCTTCATGCATGGGCCTTAGGGCTTTAGGTGTCCATGAGTCCATTAATTCATTTATATTAAATATTAATTATATATCTATTTAATTTAGGAATAAAATCCCATTTAATAAAATAGAAAATATAATTGAATATTTAATTCATGAATTTACACGTGGCACGATTTAATTCGACGACAAATTTAATTGCCTACAACACCTTCAGCTCAAGACTGGTATAAGAGTAGAAGTAGGTCGTTTGGAGAGTAAGCCACAAGTTGTAAGACGAATTGAAATCTGAGAATCGGAGAGTAAGCAACAGTACATAGGACTAACTAAAATTTGATAGGTATCCAACAGTTCCAATTTGTGTAAGTTGCAACTGGTCACTTTCGTAGTACACAATGAAGTATCGTCTGGCTTGAGAATCTCGGTTGATAGGCTGCTTGTAACTTCGAAACAAGGAATTCAAAAGATGGTCAATTCCCCTGTCACAAAGGGAAGTGGATGTACGATTTAGCTTGGAACCACTATAAACCAATTGCATACTAGTTTATTTTCTGTATTAACTTTCAGTATTGCATGCTTATCTTTCTGCTTATATTATTTGCATACTGACTAGTTATACACTGCATCAACATCAATATAGAAAATTGTCTTCAGCTTTCGTTCTTAACTGAATATTGATTGAGTTGCACAGCTGACTAAAAAGATTTTTGTAAAGCGAGCAATCAATCACCACATTCTGCACAAGTCAGTTATTTGTCCAAGTGATCAGCTTTCGAGCATCCAGTCGCTACTTGTACTCATTATCACTTGAAATTATTCAAAACACAATACTCTGTCAAGCAAATAAAAAATTTGTAACTGGTGTATCATCCAATACACCAGTACACACTAACTAGGAAACAACAATTGGTATCAGAGCAGGGGTTCAAAAGATCTTTGTATCTGTATATCACAGTTTTGCTTGAACTGATTTACACAAAATCTTTTTGAAAAAAGAGTTTTCATTCATACATAATGCATACACTGCAATTATGAACTCACTCCAATTTTATAGAAGTTGAACTTCTTCCAAGGATAGAGTCACCAACGATCAAATATACAAAAGTGAACAATATGAGGAAGTGTCGACCAACAAAGAATTATCAAGAATGATCAACCTCATGATCAAGCGCTTTAAAAAGGTCAATGCTCAACTATGCAGATTTGTCGTTTATACTTTTCACAGATTACTATTTCATATCATATTTTTTGTTTATAATTAATGATTTTTTATGTTTTTTTAAATGTGGCCGACCAATCGGTCGGTCAAATATTTTTCACAGCCGGCCACAATTTTTTTTTTACCGAAGTGTGTTTCGAGTGCCTATAAAAAAATATTAATTTTTAATATTTATATTCAATTGATCAAGGCGTTTTATTGATTTATCAACATCAATATTTATACTTTTATCATAAATGTGTCATAGCTTTCGTTGAAATTGGAGCAACCACATCAACAACATCAAAGGTAAATAGTTTATTCACTCAAAATTGAGTATAAAATGATTTTTTAAAAAAATTGAATATAAAATGGTGTCAATATATTAAAGTAGCCTATTTCATATAGAAAAATTAAAATTTATCCTATAGGATAAAAACATAAAATATTATCCACTTTTTGCGCGAAAAGACCGAAATGCCCCTGTTTTAGAAAATGGAAATTTTCGCTCTCTCTGCCTGTAGCTACATCCTTTCTCTTTCTCCCACCTCGCTCTCTGTCTCTCTACCAGCACAGAGACGAAATCACGGGCTGATCGACTGGAGCACGGCGGTGGCGATGTCGGAGGTGACGACGATGTAGCCAATTGCCCTAAAAAAAATCTCAGTTTTTTTTTTCGTTTTCCCTCTCTCTTCCAGCCACGACCTCTCTCTCTCTTTCTCTCTCTATTTGGTTGGTTTTGGTTGTTTATTGCGCAACATTTGGATCGTTTAGAAAAAATTTCGGCGAAAATTGTTGTTGAATCTAAGTGAGGAATTAGGGTTTTTTTATGCGATTGGGTTTTAGTGAAGGGAGAATTTGATTGGTGATGAAGAGATGGACCGGAACGCGGTGGCGCTGGTGTGCCGGTCGTGGTACGAGATCGAGCGGTGGTGCCGCCGCCGCGTGTTCGTCGGGAACTGCTACGCGGTGTCACCAGAGATAATGATTCGGCGGTTCCCGAAGGTGCGCGCGGTGGAGATGAAGGGGAAGCCGCATTTCGCGTTCTGTACATATTGAATCAACATCAATTCTCACTCATTTGATTTTCAAATTCCACTTTTTGAGCATCACTCCAATTTTCACGACAAGTTCAAATCTACTCCCAACACCTTCCCAGACTTCAAGACAAGTTCAAATCTAGTCTCAACACCATCAAAGCTTTCCAATCTAGAAAGTCGAACTTCGTATTCAACACAGGTATACCACTATCATTCATTAGACATTCAAGAATGTTTTACATGTTTAGGAATTATTTGATTTAGCATTTATCTTTCTTAGAGCAACTCTAAAGGGCCCACTAAAATGGCGGTGGCCGCTATTTTGGAGTTGAGTCTTCCTCCAACAATTGCGCTAACGCTACGCTAAATTGAAGTTAATGAACAGTTCCCCGCTTCATGTAGCGGGCACTGTTGATCCCGCTATTTTTTTTCTCATTTTCTTTTCTATTATTTTATTATATTTATTCTTTGTTTTATGTTTAGAAAATGTTTATCTTTGCTTGATTTAATTTATGAGTCTTTATATTATTTATATTTTTAAATTACCATAAATATATACAATATTTAAAATATATTATACAATATTCACAATATTTATACAATATTTAAAAATACAATAACAAGAATATAATATAAAAGCACATAACATAAATTACAATACAAAAACACAATAGCATAAAATTACAACAACATAAAAATACAAGAACATTAAACTAATAATACAATAAACTCTAGTAAGGTCCAAGATCACTTCCAGATCCTCCAACGTCGCTTCCAGATCCTCCAATGCCGCATCCTGATCCTCCAAACATATTGAAAGCATCATATGGACTTGAATGTTGTTGTCTTTTCAAAATTATTTTTGCTTGTTCACTTTTGAAGTAATCTCGTCGAATGAGATCAGAAATATTGTCAGTGTCCATCATTAGAATTTTATTATTTGCTTCCCACATTTGGAATGCAATAGCTTGCTTTTTTTTTGCTTCAATAGCTTTGTTTTTTGCTTCAATCTTCTGCATTTGTAGTTGCAAAATTTGCTCTTTTGTGGTTGATGAGTTTTCCATTAAATCTCCAATTTGTTTATTTCCTTGTTCAATTACTTTCAAAAAATTGGACATATCTTCACCTTTTTTTTCTTTTATTTTTGGTCTTTTTCACATCATCTGGACGTTGTGACGATCCAGAACCACTGCCATTACCATCGCTTAAATTGATAGAAAAATGAGACAACTCATCAGGTGAGATAGGAGATTCTGGTAGTGTTTCTGACAGAGATGCAGACCTTTGTTGTCGAGAGTTTTGTGAAGGACAATCAAACTTTTGAAAATCTTTCATGATAGACCACACATGCTCGAACTTGAAGCCTTTCTTATATTTTGTGTCTAGCACCATCAATTCTTTTGCACGAGTGAACTGCATAATGAATAAAAATGTTATAATAAGTAAGACAAATAATAATAATAAAAAAAATATATAGATAACTACTCCTTACAATATCATTTTCAGAACAACCACTTGGATTTAGATATTCCACTTGTTATATACACCCTTTGAGTTTTGAAACTGAACTCAAAATAACTTGCATGCGAGTTTCAAGTGATCTTTGACTTCGATAACACATATGTGGACTAGGTTTTTCCTCGTTATAAACATCCTCAACACGATCCCAAAAAATTTCTTTTCTTTGGTTTATTCCTGTTTCCAAATTTTGAGATATCTCCATATATACACGACAAAGATGTTTATCTTCGTCAATTGTGTAATTAGGATTTCGGGAAGAAGCCATGAAAAATGAAAGACAAGTTTATACCAGATGAAAGAGGGTTATTGTGTGTTAAAGTATGAAAATTTAGACCATATATATAGAGGATGATTTGTTGATAAGGTAAAAATAATAAATGGTGTAGATTTAATGAAATCTACGCGGATGGTGGTGATTCAAATATGTAGATTTTCAGATAAGATATTAAATGGAATCTGCATTATTTGATATGTAGGACCAAATGCTTTTTCTTTTTGCAAAGCACTAAAGACCAAATACTTTATATTTTTTAGATGTGTTGATTGACATTGTCAATCACATCCTTCGTACAGTAGGGAGTGATAAGGTGGACGATGTAGATTAAACGAAATTTGGATGGATGGTGGCGATTCAATATTTAAGATTTTCAGATAAGATAGTATTGGAGAATTTTTATTATTTAAGAAGTACACGATTTCGATAATCAGCACACATATTTATTCTCTTTCACTCATAAAATAGAAAATTAAAAAAATATGAACCATCATAATATTGGTTCTTCTTCACTACTTTCTCATTCAAGTTCAAGCTCATTTGATGATGAGCTTGAACAATTAATCAACGAATGTGACGTTGAACATCAATTGATGGGTCAACATATTTTGAATAACAATCTTATTGTAGCTCAACTGGCTGTATATCAAAATGCTACAAGAATTCATGGAGGTTTAGTTCTTGGTCACAAGGTAATCCATCGTGACCGAGAAGCAGCAGCTCATCGTCTCTTCAACGACTATTTTTCTGAAAATCCAACATTCAATGAAGGAATTTTTCGTAGACGCTTCCGAATATCTCGAAGTCTATTCCTCCGCATTATTGATGCCATCAAAAATCATAATGGTTTTTTCGAGAAACGCATGGATTGCACAGGAAGATGGGGCTTGTCCACACTGCAAAAAATAACAGCTACCTTTTGAATATTGGCGTGCGGGGTACCAGCAGATGCTACTGACGAGTACATAAATATTGGTGAGTCCACTGCAATTAAAAGTGTCAAGAAATTCTGTCGTGCAATTGTGGAAATATTTTCTGATCAATATCTAAGATCTCCTATTGCTAGTGATGTTGCTAGACTACTATATATTGGTAAACAACGTGGATTTCCAGGAATGTTAGGTAGTCTTGATTGTATGCATTGGAAGTGAAAAAATTATCCAACAGGTTGGGCAGGCTCGTATGCCGGTCGTAGTGGCTCTCCAACAATTATTCTTGAAATCGTTGATGATTATGACCTTTGGATATGACATGCATATTCTTTGGTATGCCAGGATCCAATAATGATATTAATGTGTTGGAAAGATCTCATCTTTTCTGTGACCTTGCTAGAGGTATCACTCCACCCGCACATTATGTCATACAAGGAAAATAATATAATGTAGGTTATTATTTAGCAGATGGTATATACCCCAAGTGGTCCACACTTGTACAAACTTTTCATGAACCACGCTCTGTCAAAAAAAAGTTTTTAGCAATGAGACAGGAATCTTGTAGGAAAGATGTGGAGCGTGCATTCAGAGTTCTTCAAAGCCGATTTGCAATTGTTGCAAATCTAGCCCGCTACTGGAAAAAGAAACATTTGCATAATATAATGAAAGCATGCATTATTATGCATAATATGATTGTTGATGATGAACGTGACATGTCTGCACCAATTGAAATTGCAAGAGAAGTGCCAATTCCAGATATTGAAACAATGTCAAATGAAACAAGTCATTTCCAAAAATATCTTGGACGCTATAAAAAAATCAAAGATAGAGTGGCTCACTTTGCGCTTCGTGATGCATTAGTCGATCATATATGAGAGGAGTTTTCTAATTTAGAAAAGTAGTTGATTTTATCATGTAATTTATGCTTTGTTAAGTATTATGTAATGTTTAATTCTAAGAGTATTATGTAATTTCAGTTTTTATGTTGTTGAAATAAATTAATCATTCTACAATATTTAAATATAGCACTTTATTAATTAATTTTTCTCAAAAATATTTAAATTAAATTGTATTTGAATTTGAATTTTAATTACATTTAACTGAATATAAATACATATGATATAATTAAATTGATAAAATAATTTAATAATAAAGAGCATAAAAATGGAATATTCCATTGTAGAGGGAAACGTAGAGTTGATTGTTGGAGATGAAAATTCAAAAACTCTACATTTCAACTCTACAGTAGAGTCAAGGGCCCTCTACAATAGAGGGATCCTTGGAGATGCTCTTAGAAGCTTCTTACTGTAAACAATGTGATTATTGTCACCAAAGTATTCTAACAAGTCATTGGGAATCCTCTTTGAGGATATTGACCCAGACAAATGAAATTTATCAGTTAGCTTTCATTAAATAAAGTCTAAATTGTTATTTTGCTTGAATCCTTCAGTGACTTAGTTGTTGGGTAATTAATATTTTGTGATGGGTTGTTGTAATCAACATGATCACAAGTATATCAATTTAGTTGCTTGAAAGGAATTTGAACTCGTGACAATTTAGAGACTCGTGCTTATTATGCTAAGTATAGACAGCCAGTTATTGGCAGTATTGTTGATCCATGTATTGAATGCAGTTATGACCTCTGATGTTTGTTTTATAGGGAAGTTTTCTCGGTGCCGCCGCTACACTCGTCTTTTCCTGTATGGGCGCGGCTTACGAAACAACGAAGAGTGGAGTTGGTGTGGCGTCGATGGGGGTGATGCGGCCGGACTGTGTATATGAATATATTTTGAAGGTGTATTGTCAAAGTCAGTTTTGGTTAGCATCAGAAATTGTATATGAACATATCAATATTCTGTAAATAGTTCATTAGTAAATATTTTGGTAGAACTGTATCAGTACTCTGTTCTTATTCTGGAATGAATAAAATATTGATCATTTTATGTTGACATTGATATGTTCATATACACTTTTGGAAGAGAATATTAGACATTTGAGGAATCAGCTCTCTTTGTCGATCCTTTTGGGCGGCTTCTTGTGACTGGGGGATTAAAAAATAATTAATATTTTTGAATTCACAATCAAATCTATGAATTCACAATTTAATGTTCTTGAATTCACAACTTAATATTCATGAATTCACAACTAAAATTAGAATCCACAATTTACAATGTTTCTAGCTGTGAATTAACGTGAATTCACGACCAACAATATTTCTAATTGTGAATTCACACGAATTCACGACTAATTATTTTTAGTTGTGAATTCATTTAAAACTTGAATTCACAACTAATGTTATTTATAGTTGCGAATTCACGCGAATTCACGACCAATAATATTTCTAGTTGTGAATTCACTCGAATTCACGACTAACACTGTTTATAGTTGTGAATTTATTTAAAACTTGAATTCACAACTTAATATTCTTGAATTCACAACCAAATCTATGAATTCACAACTTAATGTTCTTCAATTCACGACCACATCTACGAATTCACAACCAAATCTATGAATTCACAACTAAAACTAGAATTCACAACCAGCTCGATGAATTCACAGCTGAATCATTAGTGTTGGTTGTGAATTCAAGTTTTAAAGCTCGAATTCACAACTAATTGTTTTGGTTGTGAATTCAAACTTTAAAATTCAATTCACGACTATACCTGAATTCACAACCATCAGTTTGATAAATTCACGGCTGAATTGTTAGTGTTAGTTGTGAAATCGAATTTTAACTCTCAAATTCACAACCAACTCTATTGCTAGTAGTGAATTCACAACTAATGTTTTTAGTTGTGAATTCAAACTTTAAAACTCAAATTCACAACTACTCGAATTCACAACCAAAATAAATCCTGGTTGTGAATTCACAACAAAAAATTCTTATTGTGAATTCCACTTGGTTGTGAAATGTGGGAATTTTTTAAAGGGTGATGTTTGAAGGGGTAAAATGGTAAGTGTGGGTATTTTTTTAAGTTTTTATCTTAGTGGGTAATTTTTAAGTTTACTAAAAGAAATAGGCTATTTTCAAAATCCACTCTATAAAATGCTTAAATTTATAAAATATGACATTTTTCACATACAATTTAATTATTTTTAGAATCACATACTCCCTCCGTCCCATAAATAATGGTCTGTTTTCCTTTTTAGGTTGTCCCACAAATAATGGCCTGTTTCCTTTTTTAGTTATAATTAACACTTAATTAAAATTTTTAATTATGCCAACAAAACCCTAAATCCCTAATTATTTCACCCCTCCACCATATCAATTCCACGCCTCCCGTCTCCCATCTCACTCTACCGCCTCCATCTTTCCAACTCCACCATCTCCCATCTCGCCGGTTCCACCCACCGCCGCCACCCTTCATTGGTTCGCTCGCCTCAACCCTCCGGCGTGAAAGCCAGAGACGACTACTCGCCGGACTTGTAGCAGTAGCAGCAGTGAAGGCGAAGGCGGCAACGCCTCTTTCTCTCCACCCGCCTCCACCCTCACCTTCTCCACCTGAGCTGCCTTCTCTTCCGCCAGCTTCTTCTCCATTAGCCTTCCCTCCGCTGGTCGCCGGAGTTCTCTCCTCCGCCGCTTTCTTCCACCAACAACACTCAACCTCTCCTTCAACCGCCAAACCCAAGATCCCTCAAATCCAGAAACTCTAGCGCCGCCGCCTTCACCGTTCAGAAACTCTAGCGCTGCTCCACCGCCTCTGCCATCCTCAACCCTCGTTCGTCTCCACTGTCTTCTCTTGCGCCGCCTTCACTGAAAATCCCCTCCGCCGACCAAGCCAACGCTGCACTTTGCGTCGAGATCCACGCCGCCGACGTCCTCTTACACTGCCTCGACCAGATCCAGGCCGTCATCTGGTAGGCGATGCTCGACCATCCCCTTCTTCGTGTTAGTTTAGAAGACTTCTTTTCCTTCAGATTTTAACATCTTGGAGTTGGAAATGTAACATCTTTTGTTGTTAATTTTGATTTGTGTTTTCGGATCTGTGGATGTTTCTCTGCGTTTTGGTTCTGTGAGTACTTGGAGTTTGGATCTGTGAATGGATCCATTGTTGTTTGAAATGTCTATAGATGGATTTGGGGGTGGAGAGTGATGGGAAGGCGGTGCAGGCGTCGGCGCCGGCGCCGGCCTCTCCGGTGATGAAAGGCCGGTGGCAGCAACAACTAATTTTGGTGGAGTATTCTTTTATTAACATTATCTAAAACTAATTAACCATTAATTAAATATGTGGGGCATACAACTTATCTACTAATTTAACTCTCCTTAATCTCCGTGCCCAAAAGAAACGGGCCATTATTTCTGGGACGGAGGGAGTACAACTTAAAGACATTTTTGCCTATTAACACTACTTTTATGTCAACATCATGGAACGAAATAGTATTTTTTACTGAAAAATTACTACTCCCTTCGTCCCAATAAAAATGGCCACATTTCCTTTTTGGGTGTCCCATTAAAAGTGGCTACTTTCTAAAAATGGCAAAAGTTTACTTTAATTAAGTCAACAATTACTCACTAATTTGGTCAACAATTGTAGGCCACTTTCTAAAAATGTCAAAATTACTCACTAATTTGGTCAACAATTGTAGGTCACTTTCTAAAAATTACTCACTAATTTTGGTGGGTCACACTCAATTAAAACATAACAATCCCCTTCTTAAGCTCCGTGCCCAAAAAAAAATGGCCACTTTTTGGCCACTTTTATTGGGACGGAGGAAGTACTATTTTTGTTATAAATTTATAAATATAACTTTATAATTTTATCTACCTTATTTTTCGCTATCCATAGTATATTAGTAACACTTTAATTTACATCTTAAAAAAATCCCATATTATCACAACTCTTCTGTCACTTAAAACTAGTATTTTCATACTTCACACTTGCAGTTGTTTTGGGACTGAACACCGTCGCTCCGCCACCGTTTCGCGCCCGACGGGTATTCTTCTCCGCCGTGTATAATAGGAACGTAATTATTATTACAACAATAATTATTATTTTTCATTTAACAGCGTTGCTCTTTATGATGTATCGAAGGCTAATTTGATGGGTATCTTAATACTTTGAAGGTTAACTGTTCGGCAAAATGCCTGACTAGTATACACGATTGAACTGTGATAACTGTATAATGCTTGAATGATATTAAGCTTGTAAGTTTAGACACTAGGCTGCATGCTGAAGTTAGAAGTGTTAAATTGTTGAACCTTTGAGTTATTTGAATCTATGTATAAACATTTGCTGACCAACTTATTACTCAAGAATGTCTTATTAAGAGTATTTTGCTTATCTTTTTCATTTACGCCACCAATTTTAATACTAAATCTTGTCTTCCTATGTCCAGATAGCAGCCTACGCTGTTTAAGGTGATGATTTTTGGGTCCTGTTAGCTTTTCAGATGAAATGGTGCATCTAAGAAAAGTGAGCAGTCGAGCAACTGCGAATTACATTCTACAGAGTTTTCTTGATAGAATTTCTAAATGTCATTGCGTCGCTCAAAGGGGCTACAAGCCTTTTGCTTACTTACATGACCAAGATGGTGTCTTGATGCTTCGCCATGGGTTGGAACATTTTTCACACAATTTCTCAACTATGGCAGGGACGGTTTTGGTCCAGGCTCGAGACATAGGCAGGCTTCATGAGGAGTTAGAGAATGCAACTGATGAGGGTAAATTTAATGATGCCTGGGATTTGCACGAGAAGCATATGCGGATGGAAGGGTTTGCTAGGAAATCTATCATGTGCAAGTTGATCGCGGGATTAACAGAGACTCTAGACATTGAGTGGCTTGAAAAGGCTTATGGATTGGTTGAGAAAGCTTTTGAGGAACACAAGCAGACGTTGTTTGATAGGGAGATCCTCGTTTACCTCTCTTTAGGCCTTGCTAAATGTGGACTACCTATTCCTTCCTCTACTCTTCTCAGGAAACTCATTGAAATGGAGAAGTTCCCTCCCGTGACAGCTTGGTCTGCTATCATAGCTTATATGTCCAACAGTCCATCTGGAGCGTTCCTTGCAGCTGAATTGGTTCTTGAAATTGGTTACAAGTTCCACGACGGGAGGGTTGATCCACGAAAGAAGTGCAATGAACCTTTAATTTCTATGAAGCCTAATGCAACTGCTCTTAACATAGCTTTGGTGGGGTGCCTTCGGTTTGGCATCACTAGGAAAGGAGAGCAACTCCTTGATATGATTCCTCGGATTAATATGAAAACTGATGCAACTTCATCAATCATCATGGCCCATATTTATGAAAGAAATGGTCGGAGGGACGAGCTGAAAAAGCTTAGGAGGCATATTGAAGAAGTTGACAATATAACTGACATTCAGCTTCGGCAGTTCTACAACTGTCTTCTTTTGTGTCACTTGAAATTTGGCGATCTAGATTCTGCCTCCCGGATGGTTCTTGAAATGCTTTGCAAGGCAAAGAAAGCTCAAAACTCTCTCGGTGTTGCTAATTTGCAATTGGAGACTGATAAAGTAGGCACTACAGCACCTCATCGAAGTGTTCCTGTACATGAGAATCCTGATACACCTCAAAGGCATTTCTCATGCTATGAAGACTTCTGTCGAGACAGAAAGTTTCTAGGTCTTGAAGCCGAGACAAGAGAATTACTCAATAACTTGGTCGTGAACTTGCAGGGGCAAGTTGAACTGATCACAACCGAGAGAGGGATTCTTAGGCCAACTGAGACAACTTATGTGAAATTAGTTAAAGCGTTCTTGGAGGCTGGCAACACGAAGGATTTGGTCGAATTTTTAATCAAGGCAGAGAAAGAAGATTCCCCCATGTCTGCTGATAATTCGGTTCTCGTTCATGTCATCAACTCTTGTATTTCCCTGGGTTGGTTAGACAGGGCACATGATCTTCTGGATGAAATGCGCTTGGCCGGCATTAGATGTAGTTCGTCTGTGTATAATTTCCTTCTGAAAGCATATCATAAGGACAACCGGATTGATGAGATGAAATCATTAATCAGAGATGCCCGTAGGGCTGGCGTTCAGTTGGATGCAAGTTCTTATCGGTCGTTGATTCAATCCCGGGTGGCTGAGAAGGACACAGCAGGGGCCCTTAATCTGTTCAAGGAAATGAAAGAGGCTAAAATACCCAGAGTCGGCGAACAGGACTTTGAAGTGTTAGTCAAGCGTTGTGCAGAGGGCAAAGATGCTCATTTGATGTCAAAGCTATTGCAGGAAATAAAAGAAGGGCAGGTGGTGGATTCTGGAGTCCATGACTGGAATAGTGTGATTCACTTTTTCTGCAAGAAACGGCTAATGCAAGATGCGGAGAAGGCTCTGAAGAAGATGAGAAGTTTGGAGCTCGCCCCCAATGCTCAAACTTTCCATTCTATGGTCACTGGATATGCTGCAGTCGGGGGCAAATACATCGAGGTAGCTGAACTGTGGGGTGAGATGAAGTCTTTTGCTTTTTCTAGTGGAATGAAGTTTGATGTGGAACTGTTGGATGCTGTGCTTTATACATTTGTCAGAGGCGGATTTTTCATCCGAGCAAATGAAGTTATCGAAATGATGGAGAAAGGCAGCATGTTCGTGGACAAATATAAGTACCGCGCTCTATTTCTGAAGTACCACAAAACTCTGTACAAGGGCAAGGCACCAAAGTTTCAGACAGAATCACAGTTGAAGAAAAGAGAAGCTGCGTTGGCCTTCAAGAAATGGATTGGTCTATGATGAAAGGATTCAGGCAAAGTTTTTCAAAAGCAAACAAAAAAATGATGTTTCAGGCAAAACTACTGAAGGCCAGGAAGCTTTGTGGTGTGACTGCTGGCTCAAAGGTTGTTACTCCCACTCATCTTACTTCAGGATTACTAATGATTCTCATAAACATGTAGTTCTTTGTTCTACTAACACGCCGTATGATCTATGTTCTTCTCTAGTTTTTGCCGGGGATAAAAAGTTTGAAAAAAAGGCGATCATGGACACTGGTAATGTAATTAGTTCTGGTTGATGCCTTCAAATAATTTATTTATATATCTATTTTCCTGGTAAGGCCTCATTTGAAGAGATGAATCTGTTACTCGATGTAGGGAAGAAGTGCAGTGTTGAAACCATCGGATTTCATTTTGCTTGTTGTAGATGGAGTTATTGAAGTGGTGATTGTTCTTGGAGCTTGTGTAAATGGTTTAGTTTTTTCTTACATTATGAATATTTTACACTAGGAGAAGAATATCTGAATCATCATTAAAAAGTAGCGTGAAATCCTCTCAGAGTGAGATAGGTCAAGATGTGGATATAAATCTATATTCAAGTGGCATATTTATAAATAAAATTATAAATATGCCACTGAAAATATTAAGTAACCAAAAGGGCACAACTGCAGAAAATGAGGTTAAAATTGCATTTTGTAAGGTGATCAAAAAGTCAAATTCTGAAGGAAGTCCATTGAAAATGACAAAATCAAACATAATATTATATTACTTGTTTTTCTTTTTTCCTAAACAAAAACATACATACCGAGCCAAAGTTCCCAAAATTCATAGCCAGTCATCTCATTGAAACGAGATTTAATGAACTGGCTATAAATGAACTCCAGCCCAAAACAAACAAATCCATAGTTTGTTCAATGTGGCATCAGGTGGCGTTCCACATGCTGGACAATTGTTGGGATTGATAATACAAACTCCTATAAGCATCCGTGGACGATCCAAACACGCCCTCGAATCCAAAACCATCACAAGCTGCTGCTGCTGCATTGAGATTGGGATTGTTGAGCTGCAACATTGAGGCCTGCAAGAGAGCCTCATCATTGAATCCCACATCAGAGTCTTGCTCTTGTTTGCACCACATTCTTTGATACGGGTACATGCTGCCTTGCTCCAAGCCGAAACTATTACAGCCTTGATGCATTTGCAAGCTCATATCACCTTTCTCGGCTTCCTTTAGGCGCTTTCCCATGGGGATGGGGAGCTTTATGCTCTCCATAATGCCCCGCACGTCATACCGGCTCGTCTCAAAGTTGGTCACCGCATTCAGCCCCCGGAACTTGATGGCCGCCACGTCGTATGCTTCAGCCGCCTCCTCTTGTGTGCCTTCAAAAATTTTACACACACTTAGGTGCTATATATATATGCTACCAAAGGATAATTTAGAGTTGTATAGTAACTTACTGAAAGTTCCTAAGTAAAGGTCTTTGTTCCCTGCGACTCTTCCTATCCTTGCTTGCCATCTTCCATGCTGGTGATGTCTGATAATAATTTTATTTTAACAAATTATCAATCTTCAACGAGTTTCATTACTTCGATATATATATCTTACAACATAGTACTTAATATTTAATTTCTTTACCTTGTAACGCCTCGGTAAATCGATGCGCCCCGAGAAAAGCCAGTGCTTTTTCTGGATTAATGCCAAATAAATAATTCTATAACATTAGTAAAACGAATAAATTTGAATTTTATTTTTACAATTTCTTTGACTACAATAAGGAGATTTGATTAATAATTCAAAAGTTACCTTCTAAGTGATGCTACATATTCCTGCCTTGTCATGTGCTTCATTTCCTCCAGTTCTGTCTCATAATTGCTAATCTGATATGTATAAATAAACAAATTAGAATAAAGGTTTTATAATTCGGTCTTAAGAAATTAAACAAAAAGATTAATAATCTTCAAATTAAATTACAGGTAAATTTGTAGTGGTGGTGGTTCCCCAATATTTCAAGGCAGCTAAATCATAAGCTCTAGCAGCCTTTTCTTCCTTGTCATAACCTCCTACATTAAAAAACAAATGCACACCAAAATAAATATTAAACAAATAATCTATACATTCAAAATAATGTAATCAGAAAAATATTATAAACGGGAAGCTAGGAAAAAAAAAGGCCTGACTTACCCAAATAAACTGCAGCGAGTTTGAATCATCCATGTCAAAAAAAAAGGGGAGTTAAAAGGCAAGAAACATCATATACATAATTACACGTAAATACATAATTACAATAGCATATAACGTTATCAACTTAAGAAAATGAAATGCCATTTACATTAATAGAATCGAAAAACTTGGGGAAAAATGAAGTATTTAGAAACACTTAGAATCCTTTAAAAAAAACGAAGACAATTAGAATCCTATATGTATCGATTATAGTAAATTAGTACCAACACCACTATATTATATACTTGTATACCTTGCCTTCCTTTCCGAGTTTGCCCCTCTCTCCTGCAACTATTATCCCATAAATGTGCTTCGTATCTCCCAGTCCATCTATGCCTGCACAAATCAAGCATATAAAACTTTATTTCAATTAATAAATAAAATCTTAAC
This sequence comes from Salvia miltiorrhiza, assembly GCF_028751815.1. Taxonomy (NCBI): domain Eukaryota; kingdom Viridiplantae; phylum Streptophyta; class Magnoliopsida; order Lamiales; family Lamiaceae; genus Salvia; species Salvia miltiorrhiza. The sequence continues at coordinate 22,147,297 of NC_080394.1, read as the reverse complement.
ATCATAAATTTTCTCATCCCCTACAAAAATATCATAAAAAATATCTCTAGCTAAAAGTTAAAAGAAAAACAAAAAAAAGGACCTTGTTACACCACGATATATTGAGGTTCTTTGTCCAAATGTTTCTATAGATTTCCTAGGCACAGATTCAACTGCCCCACCACCGCCGCCACACAATTTGTTGTCTGATGACTGCGAGCTAGTGCTCATGGAGAGAGACAGCGTGTGGCCGCGAGATGGCTCCGGCGGCGCCTCATCAACTGGCTTGTCATCAGCTGCAGGCGCCGGCGTAGCGTGGCTTCTCAGCCAGTTCTTGATCATGGAGAGGCCCATGTTGTGGCTGCTGCCTCCATCAATCATGCTGTGATGATCAACAGCAAAAGATTGGCCTCCAACTTCAAGAAAATTCTCAAGTTTTGGAGTTTCTTGATTTTGGTTGCATGAGAAGGAGTTGATGCGGCTATCATCATTCACATTCCAATCTGCATAAAAAAGGAAATTTGAAGAACGAAGGGATAACATAAATAAATAAAGTAAAAAAAAGCCAAGCCCACTTCAAAAGATTGGATTTTATTGTGTATACAGATGATTAAACGAGATATTAAACAATAAAAAAGGAAAATCAAGATTTTGTGTGGGGAGGTTAACCTTGAGATGGAGGGTTTGTGTTGAAAGCTTCGAAAATGGAAGGAGGTGTGAGATCAATTGCAAAGCATTCATGGGTCGACATTTGTTCATGATCTGAGTGAAACCCTAGTTCAGAAACTGATGAGTTTTGTGGGTGGTAATCTTGATTTGACGAGAGAGAGAACCCTAACCAGTTATTCATGGCATCCATGTTTGTTTCTTGAGAAATGGTACAAGGTCTGTAGTTTGGGGTACAACTGTTTGGTGCATGAATTGTGGAGCTAGTTAATGAAGATGGGGAAGGGGAAAGGTTATGAGGAAATTAAATTAGAGATAATTTGTTCCAAAGCAAAGTGCAAGATTTAAACACACACACACATAAACACTCTCTTTCTCTCTCTTGATTTTGTTGGTCATGAATGGGGTGCCTTGTAGTTTAAGGGCAGACAAAGACACTGATCCCAAAAACCTCTATGATTCGAGCAAGTGATAAAAACTTTGGACTAGGGTTAATGAGGGCTTAATTGTCATTTCACTTGCGTTTTGAAATTACTTGTCGACATCAATAAAAGTAATAAGTGCTCGGTATCTAAATACTTTTGGATTAATTTTAATCATTAATAACAGTTTTCAGAAAATATATAAGTACTACTAAGTTAGAAGTGCAAAAACTAAAAAATTCAATTTTGTTGGCTAGATCTTGGCAAGTACACTATTTAAGCCTAGCTTTTATATATAACGCGCATCCTATATATCTTATTTTATTTTATTTTATTTTATTTTTACTCGTGTATATATATGTGATAAATATATATCCATGAGTCGAAATGTGTCTTAATTTGTTGTTATTTGGAGATTGGAAAGCAAAATCTGTATTCGTATGGATAAGGATGACACTTTATAAAGATTTTTTAAGGTTCTTTTAATGATCAAACGTTCACATTAATACTCTTTTGAGTATTGTAGCTAATTAGTTGTAACACCCCGACAATTTAGATTTATTTTATAAGTTTAATTAATAGTATTTTCTTGTATAGCTTATTTTTTTTAAATAATTACATGATACATATAGATATGCACCATTAATTTTATCTAGACTATTATTATTATTATTAGTATTATTTTTGTTTCCTATTAGAACTAGAACTCTTTAAAGACTAGTATGAATATGAAATCAATTTACAAACCCTAGAGGAGACATAGAAACTCGAAGCCAACAGTAAATTTTAGTCGGGTTTTGGAGAGCTGTGGGGCGCAGGAAACGTGAGGAGCTGGAGTCAGATTTTCGCAGGAAATCAAGTTCTGGCAGTTTCGGGAGAACAGCCATAACTTCCTGCATAGAATTCCGATTCAGGCGAAACAGACGGCCACGGAAAGCTCTCTCGAAGACAAAGAAGTCGTATTTCTGGGCGAAATACGATTTGAGGACGTTTGAGGCTTCAAACGAAGGCTTGAAGCTGACTGGTCTGTTCAGCTGCGATTTGACGAATTCTTCTGGTGCGGCGCTATTAAGACGTTCATTCCGGATTTGATTTATTTAGCTTCGACTTTAAGGTGAGGGATTTTACGCTTATTCATATGGTTATATATATTTTTATTATCGCGTTTGATTACTTGTTTACGTGCATCTTATGACTATGTTATTATGTGCGATCATGGGACCTAAGCCATGATCTATGTTGTTATGTGCGATCATGGGACCTAAGCCATGATCTATGTTGTTATGTGCGATCATGGGACCTAAGCCATGATCTATGTTATTATGTGCGATCATGGGACCTAAGCCATTGATCTAAGTTATGTGCGATCATGGGACCTAAGCCATTGATCTATGTTATGTGCGATCATGGGACCTAAGCCATTGATCTATGTTGTTATGTGCGATCATGGGACCTAAGCCATTGATCTATGTTGTTATGTGCGATCATGGGACCTAAGCCATTGATCTATGTTATGTGTGATCATGGGACCTAAGCCATTGATCGATCATGGGACCTAAGCCATGATTTATGTATGTGTTTGGTCATGGGACTTAAGCCATCGACTCAAACTATGATTATGTTTGTCAAGGGGCTCTAGTCTCTTGGCGTATGTTTGCAAGTATGATAATGTGATTTAATTATATATGTGACATATATGAATATTTTGTTATGTTCCTCACTGAGTATATTTTTCAATATGCTCATCCCTTATATTTTCAGTTTTGCAGTTTCAGAGTCGAAGTGGCCATGAAAGTGGAGAATGACTAGGGATAAGGATTTTACATTGAACATTTTAGTTGAACTCATTAAGTTTTATTTTGCTTTTATGATACTACTTTAGTTTGGCAAATGGATTTTTAAATTAGTTTAAATTTTTCCTTATAAATCAAGAAATTATTATTTTAGTATCTTTTGTTCTCTAAATTTTTAAATAGTAAAGTTTATGAAAATTGGGGCGTTACATAGTGGTATCAGAGCGGGTCTACGTTCCTGTAGACTCGTGCTTTTAAAAAAAAAAATTGTTTTGTTTTTAAAAAAGGTTTAAGTAAGTTTAAAGGGTTAAATAAGCCTAGTCATTCGAAACTCATGTGCTGCATCGACTCCAAGGTATGTGTTTTAATTGTTTAAGTATATGGCCGTTATGATGTTTTACATGATTTTTTTTTATGATGCTTTTATGTTCTAGTACTATTATGTTTAGCTTCGTTAGAAATAGTTGAAATTATGAAATCGTTAGATGGCACGGACACGTCAAACTCCCACTAGAGCTCAAGTCACCCTACAAGCACAAATTGAGAAATTGGGCGAAGAATATGAAAGATTAAGTGAACGTTGTGAATTCTTGCGTGTGCAATGCGAGAGATACGAAAGGATTAGGAGGCTGCAATCGGTGTACGACTGCTATACATGGAGTAGCGACTACGGGTTCGTGGAACACGTGCGAAGGATGAAGTTACCTCACAATAGAACTAGATTATATGGCTCAAGAATCGTGACTAGAATTTCGAGGACGAAATTATTTTAAGTGGGGTAGGTTGTAACACCCCGACAATTTAGATTTATTTTATAAGTTTAATTAATAGTATTTTCTTGTATAGCTTATTTTTTTTAAATAATTACATGATACATATAGATATGCACCATTAATTTTATCTAGACTATTATTATTATTATTAGTATTATTTTTGTTTCCTATTAGAACTAGAACTCTTTAAAGACTAGTATGAATATGAAATCAATTTACAAACCCTAGAGGAGACATAGAAACTCGAAGCCAACAGTAAATTTTAGTCGGGTTTTGGAGAGCTGTGGGGCGCAGGAAACGTGAGGAGCTGGAGTCAGATTTTCGCAGGAAATCAAGTTCTGGCAGTTTCGGGAGAACAGCCATAACTTCCTGCATAGAATTCCGATTCAGGCGAAACAGACGGCCACGGAAAGCTCTCTCGAAGACAAAGAAGTCGTATTTCTGGGCGAAATACGATTTGAGGACGTTTGAGGCTTCAAACGAAGGCTTGAAGCTGACTGGTCTGTTCAGCTGCGATTTGACGAATTCTTCTGGTGCGGCGCTATTAAGACGTTCATTCCGGATTTGATTTATTTAGCTTCGACTTTAAGGTGAGGGATTTTACGCTTATTCATATGGTTATATATATTTTTATTATCGCGTTTGATTACTTGTTTACGTGCATCTTATGACTATGTTATTATGTGCGATCATGGGACCTAAGCCATGATCTATGTTGTTATGTGCGATCATGGGACCTAAGCCATGATCTATGTTGTTATGTGCGATCATGGGACCTAAGCCATGATCTATGTTATTATGTGCGATCATGGGACCTAAGCCATTGATCTAAGTTATGTGCGATCATGGGACCTAAGCCATTGATCTATGTTATGTGCGATCATGGGACCTAAGCCATTGATCTATGTTGTTATGTGCGATCATGGGACCTAAGCCATTGATCTATGTTGTTATGTGCGATCATGGGACCTAAGCCATTGATCTATGTTATGTGTGATCATGGGACCTAAGCCATTGATCGATCATGGGACCTAAGCCATGATTTATGTATGTGTTTGGTCATGGGACTTAAGCCATCGACTCAAACTATGATTATGTTTGTCAAGGGGCTCTAGTCTCTTGGCGTATGTTTGCAAGTATGATAATGTGATTTAATTATATATGTGACATATATGAATATTTTGTTATGTTCCTCACTGAGTATATTTTTCAATATGCTCATCCCTTATATTTTCAGTTTTGCAGTTTCAGAGTCGAAGTGGCCATGAAAGTGGAGAATGACTAGGGATAAGGATTTTACATTGAACATTTTAGTTGAACTCATTAAGTTTTATTTTGCTTTTATGATACTACTTTAGTTTGGCAAATGGATTTTTAAATTAGTTTAAATTTTTCCTTATAAATCAAGAAATTATTATTTTAGTATCTTTTGTTCTCTAAATTTTTAAATAGTAAAGTTTATGAAAATTGGGGCGTTACATTAGTCTTGTGACTCAGCACGATCAAATGATCATGTAAATTTAATCATAATTATGAAAGTGATATGAAGTTGTAGTTTTCGCACATTTAATCATCCACAATCGTAATATGTCAATATAACTATTTTTAGCAAAAATAGAAAAACACATACTACAACTATCTATCTTCTACGAATATAAAAAATAAGAGAAATATACAATTTCACGTGCAAAATTACATATGTAACAGTGTGTATCCAAAAATATATATACGTGTAGCGGTGTAGGCAAAGTAGGTAGTAAAGTTGAAATAAGCTATCTTGATAAATGGTTAAAATTAGTATATATGTTTATTTTATAGGGGTAAACACATGGGGTTGTAAACCTAGCTAAAAGCATGTGGTTTCGTAATCTTAAAACCATCCCCTTTGAACGTTCAAAGATTTCCTAGATTCTCTTAACATAAATTTAATTAACTAATTAAACACGCTTTTTGCATATAATTATTAGTTACTTACTTACTTAGGGCCTGTTTGATATGGGTTTATAGGTATGATAAATTAAATTAATACAGATTAGTGTGATGTTTGATATCATGTGCAGTTAATATGGTCAACTCCTACTTAATCCTATTTCTCCATGCTATTTTGTGGGATTAACCCATACTAATAATCCGCCAACCCCCCTCGGATAAATTTAATACTGAGAAGTTGGATAAAAATTCTGCTACCCTTCCTCACGCATATCGATGCAAATGCCCAAGTAATGGTGGACACACATGATATTTTTAAAATTATGTGAGGATAGTTTTGGTATTAGATAATATAATCCAACATAATCCTATGGATATCAAACATAATATAAGATTAAGTAGCCATGATATCAAACACCCATGAAATAATATAAATCCACACTAATCCACACTAATTTCTCAAGATAATTTTAATCCTAATCAATCCTACACTGCAAATCAAACGGCCCCTTAATTAAAATCATTAGTTCTATCACATATGGCTTATAAGTCACAAACGGCCCCTTAAGTGTTTCTTAACAAAAGCATATCCACATAATAAATAATATTAATAATATCTAACTCAAATATATGTACCCCCGAATGAACATTAAAAAAAAAATACCTTAGTATAGTTTTGATATGAGGAGATGAATGTTATAACCATGGCCATATTATATTTTAATTAATTTTCCAATCCCGTTTAAATGGGAAAAGGAAGTATAAGTATATTACTATTTCAAATTTTCAATTCTATATTGTACTTTCAATATAGAAAATATATAGTCAGAACATTGAGTCGGTTCTATATTTAGATTTAGTTATGTGTATGAGCTCCGTTTTTATAAGTATCTACAAAATATAGTCTAGAACTGAAACTAGGCCAACAAATTTGGATTCAAAATTATACTCTTCCCGTTGAAAATTAAGCAAAGTGACATTCATATTGAAGAATGATGGTTTATATATATATATATATATATATATAGGGAGAGGTTCAGGAAAGAACCATAAATAAAAGAAGACCGGAGAACCATTTTCAGCCATTCGATCATCAAGATCTACGGTGGATGCATCATCTTGTTGGATGAATGCAGATCCTGGGTTCGAATCGTGAAGGGAGCATTTTTTTTTTATTTTTTTGAGTGCATTAATTTTAACAGCGGATGCATTAATTTTTACAGTGAATGCATTAGATTTGATGGTTCTCCCGTTCTCATAAATAATGTAGTTCTCTCTAGAACCACACCCTATATATATATATATATATATATATATATATATATATAGGGTTAGGTTATATTGAGAAGCTCAAATGTGTTGAGAAGTTGAGAAGCAATTTAATAGATGAACATGCCAATTAGTTTTTATGAACACGAGTTTGATCTGGGGTTCGATCATTGGCGGTGACGTATTTTTTAACAAATTAAATAGATTCGTATGTTCGTCAGTTGTATTTGGTATGTTCAAAGAATTTATTTATATAGTGTCTAATTACCATGTTCATCAAAATGTACTAACATGTTCATCTATTACATTGCTTCTCAACTTCTCAACACATTTGAGCTTCTCAATTGAACCAATTCCTATATATATATATATATATATATATATATATATATATATATATAGGGGGCGCTCCAATGAGATTCCCTAATTTTAGTGAGATCTAGGACACGATCTGATGCGTTTATTCTATCAATCCTATGACTGATATTGTATCTAAAGGGTGATTTTTTTTTCGCAGGGTTCGAATCCTAGAGGGAGTAGAATATTTTAAATTTTGTTATTCATCAGTATATACTGCGTTGTTCATCAGTATATACGGCCCTGTTCATCAGTATATATGTCTTATTCATTACGAATTTTTTAATTTTTATTTTTCATCAGTATATACATATTGTTCATTAGATATACGTTTTGTTCATTAGTACTATATGTCTTATTCATTGTATTCATGTTACACGAAAAATAGGGGGGTCTCACTGGAGCGCGCCCATATATATATATATATATATATATATATATATATATATATATATAGATAGGGGAAGGCTAAAATAAGAACGCTTCTTAAAATATAAATTAGGAACCATTTTCAGCCCTTAGATCATCAAGATCTACGGTTTATTCATCACCTTGTTGGATAAATTCATGGTCCTGAGTTCGAATCCCAAAGGTAGCAAAAAATTATTTTTCGCAATTCGTGCCTTTATACAGTTTATTCATGCGTGTTATACATAAAATTCATGCATTTTTGCTGGTTCGTAATTCTCAAAATAAGGGTGGTTTATTGAATAACTGCCCCCTATATATATATATATATATATATGGAGAGGTTCAAAAAAGAACCATAAATAAAAGAAGACCGGAGAACCATTTTCAGCCATTCGATCATCAAGATCTACGGTGGATGCATCATCTTGTTGGATGAATGTAGATCCTGGGTTCGAATCCTGAAGGGAGCATTTTATTTTTATTTTTTTAGTGCATTAATTTTAACAACGAATGCATTAATTTTTACAGTGGATGCATTAGATTTGATGGTTCTCCCGTTCTCACAAATAATGTAATTCTCTCTAGAACCACACCCTATATATATATATATATATAATGGCCTATAATTAAATACTCGAACTTTTCCTATTTTCTAGTTTTGTACCCCAACTTTAAAATCTGCCTATAAATACATAAATTTTGTTTTCTTTCTGATTTTGCACCCGGCGAATTTTTACCCTTAAATCGTTGCTGACATGGCAATCGGATTGAGAGAAAAGTTTGAAGTGCATAATGAAAAAGATAAGTTTGGTGTCAATATGGATATAGAACATGTAATTGTAGAGTTTGGGATGTGAATCCGACTATCATGTTGAGGGTAAAAATGCGATGGGTGTAAAATAAATAAAAAATACAAAGTTCATATATTTATAGGCAAATTTTTAAATTGGAGTATAAAATTATAAAATGAAAAAAGTTCGAGTATTTACATGCCAACACCCCTTTAATTACAAGGCTGAGCAACTTAGATGATTATAGATGGGAAGGAACTAATAAGAATGATGGTATATATATGAAGCAGATAAACTGATTGATAAGGGATTGGTCCCTTTAATCTCCATAATTCCGACACCCATAATATATAGCATGAAGCAGATAAACTGATTGATATCATCAATGTCAGAAACCTGTCACTGCCACTCGTCATTCAAATAATTATAGTAGTATTCATGAATGATTTTATATATATAGATAGGTAGAGAGAGAGAGAGAGATTTAATTTGAATCCTAAGAAAAGAGTAGGTATTGTATTGTGTTTGATGAGGTGAGGATGAAATAGGAATAGCAGAGGCGGCCTTTACAGACCCATAACTCTCTCACATTCTCATCTTTATCATATCCCTTTATTTTCAATCATCGTCAAACTGCTCCCTTCCCTTCCCCCGCTGCACTCTCAACACAATAATTCATGTATGGACTCACACTGCATGTAATAGCTTTTAAGAATTTCTTTATATGCTTCGACTATTTAATTGTTATGCGTTTTTTATGGGCAAAATATATTGAAGTTTATTGGTGCATAAATATATCAACTTTGAATTAATTTTTATTTTTAATACCAATTTTAAAAATTGTAAAAAATATATCGATTTATTAATTATAACTGTAGCACGAGTTCGATTTTCACCCAAATTGAATTGATGTGGCATGTTGAGATGTCGATTGTGAACAATCCGAATGTTTATAAAAATGACATCGTGGACACATCATCTCAATATCGTCGTTTCTTCAAAAAATATAAATATTTTTCAGTTTAAATTGAAAAGATATTAAGCTGATGATGTCGAAGTTGAGGTCAATTGTGAATCCTAGGACAAAAGACACTATTATTGTTGGCAAATATGGAAAGTATGAAATTTCATTCTATTTGTTGCTAAGGTCGTTCCAAAAAATAAAAATTTTAGAGTTATATTTAGATTTAATTCATATCGTTAATTTTAGAGTTAATTTATTCAAATTTCAGAGTTAATTCATCTAAGTTAGCCTTAATTTGACCAGAAATAATATTTATGTTAAAATTATTATGATCAATAAATTGGTGTATTTTTTGATATTGTTAAGATTCATGTTAAAAACTATTATTGGTCCAAATTTGCTGTATTTATGGGCCAATAATCCAAATATTTATAATATCTATAAAAATTTAACACGTGTCGCAACACCATGTTGGGGGGAGGGAGGGGGTTGAGCAGCGCATGCAGCATATGGTAGAAAACAAAAGTGAAGAGTAATAAATAATGGAGTACTATAAAAGACTTATATATGCGTAAATGTGCCTATCTGTATCATGACATTAACCCTTGTCTGAAGGGTCTATGTCCTAATTAATTAACTACTCACTAATAAATCATATTTAATTTATTCTCTATCAACAAGTTGTTTAGTGCGTATTTACACGAAATGGTATTTACTATTTAACGTGTACATCGGATGCTTTGTGTTTCATCTCTACTTTCGCGTATCCATAAATTTAAATGTATTTGGTTATTATGTTATAAATGTGCATTAATTTATATTAATTATAAATAGTCCAATTTGAGAATATTAATTACGTACTTTTTATTTTTTAGTTGATCAACAATCACATCAATATACTTGAAAACGAAACATAGTTTGAACGGTAATTAAAATTTGTGCATCGAATTACAAAAATGAAGCGGGAAGAATATGAAAACTTATAATTATAGTAAATTAAATATATTCTAATCTATATGTGACAACCTCTCTATATTTACCTTACCTCAATGGGAGAATGAGACTTTACGGATCAACCGATAAAATTCACAATCACTATACGAACAACAATTTGTAAATTTTATTTTATTTTACTATAACCTATAAAACACGCAAATGGATAATTTTATAATGAGAGACAGAGAGAGATGTATCTCGAAGATTGCAAAGTTAAATCACAGCTAAGTTTGACCGTTGAAGACAGTAAGATAATTTAAATCAAAGGTAGCTAGAGTCGGCCACCTCCCCCACCCTCAGTAAAAACAAAAGATTAAAAAAAAAAAAGTAGTAGTAGTAGTATTAATTTAAGTTCTCGGTAATATAATCATACTCATGCCACGAATCTCACTCTATTTACTTACCTTTTGACCATTATTGGAACCACTCTTGTACCTTTCTAGCCTTAGGCTATCCCCATCAGTGACTTTCCTTCAACCCAACCTTCAATTAAAATATTTATTTCTCTCTCTTCCACATACACAACACAACATTTATCTTAAATCTACTCCCATTAGTGACACTCACATGACCTTTATCTTTTTTATTTTGTTTTATTTTTATTCTTTATATTAGTCACAATAATTTTTAAATAAATTCCGAGAGATATTGGAATAAATTCCGAGAGATATTTTGTGAAATGGGATGTTCGTGAGGGGTAGAAATTTGGTTGAGGTGTGGAGAAAATTGAGAATTCTCGTAGTACTGAGAATTTTGAACATCTTCTGGATTTGAAAAATTTTGAGGGTGAAAAAAAGATCCAAAATTTGAATAATAATTGGGGTCGTTTGGATCCATGGCTTCAAAATGAAGAAAAAATGAAGATAGAAAATAAGGATATTGAAAGATTGATGAGAAAATAAGGATATTGAAGTGGTGTTGATGAAAAAAATTGGAAGTCTATATATAGAATTTTTTTCCTAATTTTTAATTTTTTTATATTACAATAAACTATTAAAAAATAGTATTTAAAATTATATATTTAATTAAGTGGCACCCAATGAAAGGGTGCCACATGTGCATGACTTTCTCACGCCTCAAAGGCGGTGAACCGCCCAAAGTCACGTTAATTGCTCCAATTTCCATTTAATTTTGTAAATGCAGTTGTTTGTCTTTTGTGGTGACACTCACATGAGTGTCACCGATGTGAGTGGTCTTACACACACAAACCAAATTGATAACTACTCCCTCCGTCCATAAAAAATATGTCACTTTACTTTCGGCACAAATTTTAATAAAATGCGAGTGAAATTGGTAGTGAAGTAGGTCCCACTTTAAATGTGAGTGGAATGATGTGGACCCTACTATTAAAAATGGATGTGACATATTTTTTGTGGACGGACGAAAAAGAAAATTGTGACATATTTTTTGTGGACGGAGGGAGTATTTAACATTTCAAACGAGTATGCTAAACGGCCATTCACAAATTAATTAAATGGAATTTTTTAAAATTTATTTAATTATTTTTAAAAATAAAAATAAAATTTAATTATTTATTATATTGTTCCTTTGTTAAATTTTATAGTAAAATAATTAAATCTTATTATTATTTTTAAAATAAATAAAATCAATCAAATTTTTCTTTGTTAAACTAGTTTTTGGGTGACTATAATGTGGCTGCATAAATTTATTATTTTCAAATTTCTTAATACTAGTTTAAAGAAGAAATAGACATAAACTTAAATATGCTAAAGAAGGAATGGGTAGAAACTTAAATAGCCGAAACCTCTATAATATGATGAAGAAATAGGCGGAAATTTGTGGAGCGTAAACTTCAAAGCTGGAAACCTTTGAAGGCATTCACACTCGCACACATGCATTAATATATGACTGTTGGGAAATTAATTGAAATATCATACCCTTGGTTTTAATGATCCCAAAACACTTAGTTTATTCTTCATTAGACTAGAGCTTTTCTGAACTCATGTTTTAGAGTTCATTTCCTAGTTAGACTGAAGACTGAAGTACCGAAGTCTGAAGTTCGGAAGACTGAAGATCTAAATACTGAAGACCAACTGAATCAAGACTGCTGACTCAACTGAAGGACTCTCACTAAAGTACCAGTGTTAGGGAAACACTGATGTACGCCACGACAGTTAAAGCACTGACTGATACTGAAGTAGAGTATCAGTAGAAACCTCAGATTGATTCCTGATACGGACTGATTCTCCAGTTTAAGAATGTTTCACTTAGTTCAAGCATAGCCACATGGAAACTAAGCTGCAGACTATCAGTACAAGCTACATTTAATGCGGAGATATGCATAATTGTCCTTCAGAGTGCAGAATTTCCCATTTCGTGTTGCTTTATTCTGCAACACCATCTCCTATGAAAGCAATGACGGTATCTACTTTTAGTTTAAGGAGACCGAAGACTGAGAACCTGAGCTAGATTCAAAACTGAGTCACTACGACAGAAAATGAAGAAGGACCTCCTCCAACGGATCTATTCTCCAGACGTTGCCTATTAATAGAGCTCAAGGATCAACCTCATTTTTCACCGATTCAACGCACAAAGCCGAAGCTCTGTCGAACTTAAGAGTCAAACTATTTCACTACATTCAAGTTTGAATCGAAAAAGAGAATACCTACTACTGTAACTATATTAGTCCTTACATACATTCTCTTAGAACTTCTAGGCATATACTTTCCTTATTCAAAGCCTAGAAATTGATTACAGAGAGCCTATTCTTTGTAATTTTAGTTGGAAAAACAAACCGTTTTCAAAGAGAGAGAAAAGAGAGTTTGAGAGAAGTATTCGAGACATTTGTCCGAATACTAGATTGTTTAGCACCCGCAAGCTAGACGTGTAGTTTACTTAGCACCAGTAAGCTAAGGAAGAGAAGTCCAACGGTTGCTGGCACTGAAACGAGTGTTTCAGTTGTAAAGTTTGTTGTGCAGTGTGTTGTATACTGCTTTCAGTATTTCAGTTTCTATCTGTGCACAGACCCTACTTAAACTGAAAATTGATAATCTAAAGGATAAACCCTAAAACTGATAATCTGATTCACTAAAGGTTATTTATTAAAATTGCTTCCGCTCAACTGTTATCAGTCCAACTAATCAGTCTAAGGACTATCAGTAGGATTTCTAACACTTCTTTGATTCGAAAACTGATAAGACTGAAACCCTATCTGAACTTCAGTTTGTAGACTAGTTCTTCATACTGAAGTTAATATACTGAATCATTATCAATATCAGTCTTAACTCATTTTCAAACTGATCTTACTCACACTGATCACTTCAGTTTTAGTTTAGAAACTGATTTCAGCTTTCAATTTGTAAATAGTCCACTGGTGTATTCCCCCTACACCAGTTCAGTACCCCTCCGGAACCCAACAATGACAAAAGAAAAGGAATTATAGTACCAATCATAACGTTAATCACCATAATTGTCTTTTATGTGACAATTAATTCATCTTTTTCAAAAAAAATATCAAAAAAATTAAGATGAATATGAAGTGTAGCAAAATAAAAAAGTGAATATTTTTAGTACACAATTTTTAAAAATTGTGTATTAAAGAAAATCTCCCTAATTATATTTTGTGATCGGGTTATTAGGGTCTAAATACACCAACTTTTGGGGTAGTTTGGTTTTGCACATGAATTTTGAAAGGAGTAAAAATATACATGAACTTTAATTTTGTAGCAATTTTATCACAAATTCAATTTTTAGACATTCGAACTCTACAAAAACCCTACGATTTCAGATTTACAGATATCTTATATTATATCTTTTAGAGATATCCAATACGATGTCATTTTTTAAAACATCCGACGAGTACGCGTCGACATTAAGATTTGTCATGTCAAATTTAATTTGAGTAAAAATTGAATTTGTGGCAAAATTATAATAACATTATAATTTATATATTTTTTACTCTTTTTAAAATTTATGTGCAAAATTATAATACTCAAAATTGATGTATTTAAACGCCAACGATTGTTTATGATCCGATATTTTGGGTTAATTTGTGAAATGGTATAATTTATCAAAAGAACGTCACAAATATGATATGTAAGAGCGAGATGATTTTGTTCTTGTCTAACCATTTTGCCAAACAAATACAAATATATGTGAGGACAAATTATGGCGGTCTATTTCGTTTATTTAAAGTTTTTTTAAAAAAAATCTCATATCGCATTTGCAACTGTTCTGAAAGTTGATTTTTTTAACATATTTTAAATATCGTGGAGTAATATTTATTTTTGCAATTCGGTTGAAAAGTAGTGCCACATGATGTAAATCCTTATACGTTCTTACAATCTTATCTATGTGATGTTCTAATAGTTGGATTATCATCAGGCCATGTGTAATGTTATTTCATTAAAATAGACGATAGACCATTAAAAATCTAAGTAGAAGATCTTGTTGTCACTTCCCAATTAAGGAACTATTACTATTCTTATTATACTTAAAGATACTATTATTCTTATGAAAGTCTTAAAAGTAATACCAAATATGTCAGTAACTTCATATATTTTAATTTGACATCGCAGAGCCAAGGCGACATCATAATATTCTTATAGAAAAGAATGGCTGCGTGTCATTAACTAGAATTTATAAAGTAAAAACTTGGTGAGAGTGCCAAGTGTTGTGGTAGGCTAGTTTTTATTCTCAATTTGGCATGCCACTAATAATTGGTGGAACTAAGAATTAAATTACTTCAATTTGTTAGTGTTTTTTTTCTTAAAAAAAAAAACAAAAAAAAAACCATTTTATAATGCTATTTAAGATTTATCTTTAACTTTTTCAAGACTCGCATCATTAGGTAGGAGAAATATATTAAAAAAATTGGTATACCATATTTATTGTATCGAAAAATATTACTGTAAAATATTTCATCTGTCCCAATAACAATAGCTTTTTTTTTAAGTTGTCTATTTTAGGTAATAATTAAGATATGTGTAGCATTCACTTAATCCAACTATATATACCTATTAACTTATTCTCTATCCTAATTAGGGCACCTCTCTCTCTCTCTCCATAATCGGCTCTTTCTCCTCCACTGCCTCCCCTCTTCTCCTCCATTATTCTCGCTAGAAATTAGGTCTTGCCTGACTCGAAATTTGGTAGTGTTTGAGGTAGTGTTATGAGTGACACCCTAGTTCTCGCTAGAAATTTAGTTGAATTTATTGCTTGTTGCTTTTAGTTTGATATAGTGTTTGAGGTTGGTTGTATTTGAGAATTGTAGAGGAAGTGGAGGCGTGGTGTTTGAGAATTGCAGAGGAAGTGGAGGCGTGGTGTTATGGGACATGCATACTACTTTTCTCTTAATATGACTCTCCTTAATACCTTTGTCGAAAAGAAACAGGTCATGATTATTAGGACGGAAAGAGTATCAAATTTAAAATATATTGAAATTTCTACATAGATATGTTATTGTATCAAAAAAATTCAATTAGATAAAGATATGAGTTTTTCAAATACCCGAATTTTACTGTATATATGCCCAAAAATCAATAAATACTGCAATAAGGTGATAATCTCATGCGAGTGCGTACTGGTGTATGGGAAATACACCAGTTATAAACTTTTGTTTGCTTTCATAGTGTTGTCTGTTGTGTTCTGAATATGACCAGTTGATGATGAGTCAACTGGTTTGATGCAGATCGGTTTAACCAATTTTACATTGACTGATATACAGATAAGCATGTTCTAATTGTGAGCACAATTAGCGATCATATTCACTGCTCGAAAGTTGATCAGTTTGATAAATAACTGACTTGTGCGGAATGTGGTGGTTAAGTTACTCGCTTTACAAAATCTTTCTTAGTCAACTTTTTAGCTTAATCAGTATTCAGTTTAAGATCAAAAGTTGAAATCTGTTTTCTATGATGATGCTGATTGCAATGAATGATTGGTCAGTATACAGCTAAGATAAGCAAATAAGCAGTACTGAATGTAAGTGCAGAAAGTCAGTATGCAATCAGTTTGTAGTGGTTCCTGATAAACATGCATTTTTGCCTCTTGGTGTGTCATATTTGATTCTTAGTTGCGAGGATTTTGTGTGTTTGATGGTTTATTTGAGTGAATATTGGGTTAATGTCAAGAACTTGTTACTTCTTTGTTGTTTGAGCGAATTTTCAAAAATAATGAAGCAGAATTTGGAAGAATAACCTGAAATACAAGTTATACATCATCTCGATACAAGTTCGTGAGCGCAAACAGATCGTAAATCGTAGTTCAGACGAGAAATATATGGCCTAAATACGAATGTCGCGCGCAATAGTGAAAAACGACGATCGGAACGGCGATCGCCAATTTCTGAGCCCGTCACCAAATCCTCTATTTTCTCCCCGTTTTGTGGAATTTGGGCTTTTATCAGTATTTTTGAGCTCTGTACTCTATTTGACACCCTGACCTATAAGTACCCCTTGCAAGCTTCAAGAAAAGACCCGAGACTTCACCTTTGCTTATATTTACACTTGGAGAACTTTAAGAGACGTAAGACTTGAAGATTGAAAGCAAGAATTGAAAATTCATCACAACTTTACGGGTTTTAACATTGGATGATTTATTTTATTCTTGATTTTTCATTGCTAGTTCATATGTTTATGTGTGGCTAGTATGTTTTATCCTAGGGCTTAGGAAGTAAACGGATTTGGATTTCTGACTTTGACAATTCAATTTATCAAAATTTATTTATCATTTTTATGTTCTTGTGCTTATTGATTGCTTGATTGTCTGATCACCAATTTTGCATAACCTTTTATTTTAGTTTGATATCGGGATATGATAATTATTATCTGAACTAAGAACATAAAACATACTTGTCAATATTAGTGAGAAAACTTGAGATAAGTGTGAGGATTAATCCTAAGGACTATTTGGAGTTGCATGTTTAAGAGTGATCAGATGACGGTAGCCTTGCATGTAATCAACGGTTTGTATGCCACTGGAGTGGTATAGACTAGAATTGAGACTGTCTTAGGAAAATTTATCTTGGCTTATTGAATTGAATTTGTTGGATTATCTGAATCTGTTGAAACCTTTGCCTTGGGATATTTTATTTCCATCAATTTATTTACTACAACTTGATTTATTTTTCCTTTCAGTTTATTTTATTTTTATTGCTTAAAAACCATACCAACCTTATTTGTTTTTCAGATAGAGAAAAATAATTTAGGATAGTAATTAATTATAATCAGTCTCTGTGGAATACGATCTTACTTGCTACTGTACACAATTTCACCTGTGCACTTGCGGTGTGTTAATAAATAGCGAACAGTTCCGAACAATCTCGTACATCCACTTTCCCTTTATTTTAGAGGAATTCACTATCTTCAAAATTCCTTGTTACGGAGTTGCAAGTTTGCCTATCAACCAAGTCCTAGACCAGTCGATACTTCACTTTGTATCATGAAAGTGACCCATTGCAACTTACGTGGATTGCAATCGATGGATGCCTATCATATTTCATTCCGTCTTACAACCTGCGGCTTAATCTCTGATTTTCAAATTTCAGTTAGTCTTACAATTTGGTGTTTACTCTCTGAACATCCTTATTCTACTCTGACATTGATCTTAAGCTGGAGGTGTGATGGAGTATAAAAGGTGATTTTCCGACTAATAAGCACAATGAGTAGGGAGTGTGCTCGAATCTAGGCTTAGGAAATATAATTTGGTTGCCCATACACCTAAGGGAATGTATATACTCGTGATCTGAAAAGACTAAGCTTGTAATTTCATATTAGAGTTTTTTTTTTCCTTTTACTGTAGACTCCCTCCTTTAGAAATACGTTGTAATCATGTGGGCGAAAGCTTGAAGGCTTGATCACTTGAAGAATCAAATTGGCGCATTTCAGGCAGTCACTCCGTTGAATGCCTCATGGTACTTATAGACGAAAGCTTGAATATTTTCGTTGGAGTGAACCTCTTCAAATCCTCGAACGTTGGCTTCAAAAATATTCCAGTTTGACACAACGGAAGACTGTGTTAGATTCTGCGCATCCGTACATTGGCGATGTAGGTGCATCTCCAAAATCATTGAACTAGAATGTACTTTTTTCTAGAAAAGCAAGATACTCATTTAATGCCAAATCTGTAGCATTAAATCTCTTATTCACTTTGTCACGCCTCGTAAGTTGACTCTGCTTTTCCATTTCATGACTTTAGGACTTATGTGGCTCATTTGGATTAGTTGGGCACAATCTTCAGTTTGATGTCATCAACTGATTTACTATAAGTTGATCTCCTAGTACTTGAAGAACACTTCGGTTCTTCAACTGACCTTGAAGACTATCCGACTGATCCATCAGCTCACTCACCAAATATCTAGTAAACATCAAAAGCACGCTCCTTAACATATGAGCTACAGTCTACAAGATAGAGTTTTGGCATATCACCATTAGTTTTAGGGGTTTTGGGATCTAAACAAAGCATCATAATTTTTGCTAATTTACAACTTATATCTTATTTCAAGAATCGAAAAAATCATAATTAGTGTATGTTTCCTCCTTTCATACCCCAATATGCACTCACTCGAGACCAACATTATTTAAAATATAAATATGATAGTTGTGTTTATATCAAAGAAAAATAAGTTTCTACATTATACTATCTACTTTTACATGTAGATGACATGTTCATCGCAAGTAACAACTAAGAAGAGATTGATAAGCTTGAAAATGAGCTGCATTCCAAATTTGAGATGAAGACGCTAGGAAATGCAAGAAGGATCTTTGGCATGGATATCATAAGAAATAGAAAAAAAAATGGGGTATATTATAGATTTATAGTTACTCCAGAAAGATTACATTATGAAAATCTTAAAGAAATTAGTATGCATGAGTCAAAGGTTGTTAGTGTTTCACTGGGACAACATTTGAAGTGATGGAACCCAGGTCCAGAGTTTACTTTCTGCCAAGAATCTCATAGGATGATAAAAATCAATAGTCATGCAAATTCTGATCAGATCGAGGCCGTCAGGCGAAGAGAATGTAGTAGGAGGTGCGGCGGCGGCGCTGCCAAGTGCTGCCCGGCCGTGGAAGACTAGAAGAGGGAGAGATAAGGAGGAAACTAGAGAGAGAGAGAGATCAAAGCGCATGGCGACGATGGCAGCAAATCTCGCTGGAGGAGGTGGTGTCCACAATTTCAGAGATTGCATGAGATATTTAAGATAGATGAGAGCAGAGAGAGAGAAGACCTTGCGTCAAAGTGTTGAGAGAGAGAAAAAAGGTTGTGTGAGAGATAAATTTTACTGAATCATAATGTTACGGGTAAATTTTTTATATTTTTGCATAAAAATGACTAATTTTTAAATTTTTATGTGAGTGGACAATTTTGATTTTTATTATAACAAAGTGGAAATTTTCATACATTCACTCATTATTATAATTAACCCCAGTATCTTACTTCCACAGTTCCACATCTTCTATTTCATAACATAATTAAAAAAAATGAACAAATTAGTACTTATGAAAGAAATCCAAGGACTTACAAATGAGAAAGAGGAAGATATGAAAGATCAAAGTGTGGAACATGAAACAAAATCCAGTTCTTGAACTTGGTGACAATCGCACGGAAACATAAGTATTATTGAAGCCCTCTTTTCCTCGAATATCCCAAATCACACACACAAATCCATACATCATATGTATGTGCATGCAACCGTCTCAAAACTATACGTGTACTCCCAACTTCGTGCTTTGAGTTAATATAAATATATATACTACTCCATTTAGTAATATTACTTGTGTGCTTATGAGAGAGAGACAGAGAGAGAGTGAATTCACATGGTTGAAGCAAACAAAAATGGCGAATTTAGCTAGTTTTATGGGGTAAGCATATGTTGGCACATCTGAGACACAAAGATACATATAATGTGATGTGCAGAAATATGAATTACGTATATATACAAGATTGTATCCTAAGCCATTAATACGTATCCATCATCACCTTGGATGTGTGACTCTGACTATGACTCGACACCACCGGAGAAACTCCCAACCACTTCTGGATAAGCTCCAACACATTCTCATCGCTCAGAAGTCCCCGGTGACTCGCACATACTCCCACCCTCTCCACTGCATCAAAATTGTCTGCCTGCACACCACATATTAATCATATCATATCATTAGAGAGAGAGAGAGAGAGAGAGAGAGAGAGAGATTTCGTACGAATGCTGACTCAGAGGGGACGGTCCCATCACCATCTACGTAAGAGTATTCTGGCTGAAATAGATAGAAACATAAATACTTAAGATGATGCCACAATTGTGTATATATGTATGTTAGAAGCAGCTCCGCTGATAACTTGATAGGTTCGCGTTGCTCACCAGGGTGTGGCATATCTCGGATGCCTCACCAATTGGAGAAGACTCTGAACCATAGCTGCGAAAGAGACAGAGACAATATTTCAAAGCATGCCGTTTCAGAGTGTGGTGGCACTTCAATGAAATTCATCAACTACGTAGAGATCCTACCAAACATCAAAAGGTGTGTCGACAGATATTCCGTAGATGTTGTAGAAGCGAACCCCCTGAGGAAGTTGAGTTTGATCAAGGACTTCCCGGGTGCCAGTTGCCCATTTAAGGATCTCAAAGTTGAAAGGAAGGGCTATTGTTTCTCCATCATAATCCAACTGTACGGTGAAACCAAGCTCACAAAGATCAACAAAACTTTAAAAAACACTACTCATGAAAACAATAGACACTAGTTTGAATACACGACCGATCATGTAGAACAAAAGCAAAGATATGTTATTCAATTGGTTACCGATGAGATGAAAACACAAGAAAATACCTCGTTGTTCTTTAATGCCTCTTCAAAAAGAGTAATGCATCCGTTAGAGCGATAGGATTCCAGCTCAACGGAAGTTCCCTCGCCATTAGAGTGCTTCCTCCATACTTGAATCTCGGGTTGCTTCTTCCAATTGAAATAGGGGTTCGGCAACATCTCATAGATAGATGGGCACTCAACCAGCTAAAGCATGCACCATAAGTGTTCAAGAGTTTAGCAAGACGAAGAATGCGGAAAACAGTCAGAAAGAAGGAAATACAACAATGTTGTCTGATAGAAATGTTTTTGCTTAAAATCAGAGACATAATCTCATAGCATGAAAATAGAATATATGAAATTCTACTGATAAATAGTATAACTTCAAACAAGCAAATGCAACTTCTTTCTAGGTTATTTGCAATGTTAGGCATAAGCTTATATATTTGAAATCTGAATATACACACAGTCATACACACATACACAGACAGAAGGTATAAAATCCTCTTAGAGGTAGTAATTCGAGTTAATAGATTACCAGTTGATGCATGGACCACCTTGACACGAAAAAGAAACTTTCAAAGCCTTCGACAAACTGCAGTCCAGTAAGTAAAGAATCATTGATGCATCCTGGTGCACCTGTTCACAAATAACTCAGACTTTGTAGACTTGTTTGGCCAGCCAAAGCAAATAGAAATCTACTTTACAACTAAAGCACCACTTATTTATTAGTTTTAGTATGTCAGCTTTGTGAGTCTCTACATTAGAGAATTGCACAGATCATATGATGTCCGGTTTGGTAGCGTTGATCGCACTATCCATAATAGCAAAGACTAAGAAATAGCATAGTTAGCAGAGGATTGAGCAATACTACCTTGGAAGGGAGTGGCAATAGTAATCCACTTATTTACATATTTGGCAAATATCTGCAGTTTCAAAATTAGATAACTGGTTAGACCTTCATATAATCATATGCAAAGGGAAACAATAATCAGATCACTATAAACGCACCTAGTGATAAAGACATAGTTCAAAGTCGTACATAGTGAGATACCAAAATGACAGATATGAGAAATTTCCTACAACACGTCTGAATAAACTTCATCTCCCTTTTCCAGATATAATCATATGCAAAGGGAAACAATAATCAGATCACTATAAACGCACCTAGTGATAAAGACATAGTTCAAAGTCGTACATAGTGAGATACCAAAATGATAGATATGAGAAATTTCCTACAAAACGTCTGAATAAACTTCATCTCCCTTTTCCAGTAGGCTAAAAAGAAAAGAAAATATCCAAAGCACACTAAATAAAATGTTACTACTAAACATGTTAATATGAATTTTTATCCAAAAAGCAATCCAACCACTTTTATCTATATTTGTACTGCGAGAAGTCTAGTATATTTGACAACAAAAATTAAATGAGTGCTCAGAAATCATTATTAACAATTACTTGCTTACAGTTTAAGCAAGTGTATGTAGACATGCAGAACATGATTTAGGAGCCCATAAACGAAAAATAGGAAAAGCAAGAAAAAAATGCAGTAAGCCAAAAATGAATTCACGTACATCATTATGAAGAGATATAAAACATGAGACCAGCAATCCACCCATCGAGTGTGAAATTATATCGACTTTCCTTCCCCCTGAAGCTTTATAAGCAGCCTCTAACTTCTCTTTAAGGCCGTCCATTAATTGGCTAATTCTGCAATATATTGAATTAGTGTCAGTCCAAAGGATTTGCTGGATGAAGAGGTTATAAATAAAGGATATGTTAGTAGCAAACTATCGGCTACTTGCACTTAATGTAAATAAAGACAGTTAAGAAGTTTGACAGAAGAACAAACTACCTATTGCTTTGCCGAAAGTCATAGCCATACCCAAACAATGTTGTTCCTTTCTTATACCCACATCCAACAAGCATGTCAATCATATCATGAAAATGATACAGATCGGACAAATGCAGAAGCTTTACAAACTGGCACAAAAAAGGAATGATATTAGACACACTTTTAAATAAAGGGGAAGAAACTACAGCAACATAAAAAAATGTACAGAAAATTGGAATATGCCATAAACTGCATGGACCATATTTGTTAACTTGAGAAAAAGATAACAATATCATCTTTAATGAATCACAATATATTTTCCTCAAAAAAAAAAATGAATCACAATATATGTTAGCCATCTAAAGTCACATCCCAAAGCAAAGATAGTCGACAAATGAAATAAAGTAAATAGCTCAAGACAATGGAGCAGAAAAACTATACTATGCTAAAGCACTACATAAACAGTCACAATGAAGCAGCCAAAAATGCAAGACAAAAGAATGGGTTTCAAATATTGAAATATATTCTTTAGATATCAGCTTAATAGTTGTAACTCAAGTGTAGCACATGTTCACTAGATATCTGAAGCTCCAAGGGAATAACAATTACCAACCGGAGCTGCCCGTTTAGCACAGTGATACATACTCATCACGTCATTCATAATTTCATACCATTTTTTCCACTAAAACTACGCTCTTGCTCCATCTGCAGTCACACTTCCATAGATGCTAGACACGCGAATGTACCTTGAGTGGGGATGACTAAACATACACTGAGTAGCCTAGTTACACTTGCAAGGATACAGACTTATCTTAAAATTGATCAAACCAGCTAAAAACAATAGCATCAAAAGGATGGTCGATAAATGAACAATCAAATCAAGTATAAGAACTTCCGTCTCAAAAAAAAAAAAAAAAAATCAAGTATAAGAACTGAAACAACAACAATATACCAAAGCACCACATAAACAGTCACAATAAAGTAACCAATAATGCAGGGAATTTTAACAATGAACAAAAGGCTTAAATAAATAAATAAAAGCTTACAAGAGAAGGGTCTAAAATATCAATAGCATAAAGCCCATAATCATCTTGAGGCACAACTATCTCAGTACTATCATCCAATGTCTCAGTATACCCTACACATTCACAAAAATATTCAAATAAAAGAAGAGCTAAAATATAAAAAGTCTGAAACTTTTCATAGAAAAGCAAAGAAAAAACGAAGCCCAAATGAAAGTTTCCCAAACAAATGAATGAAAAGAACCTGTTTCAGGATTGTACATGGACCAGAGCTTCTTCTTGAACTCCAAATTGGCCAGCAAAAGCCGGACCCAAACCCGGGTCTCGAACCCGGATTTCTTCTTCTTGGAGTTGAGGATTGACCCGGCTATACCCGAGACCAGGACAACCGGATCGCGGTCGGAGACGACGTCGTTGGTGTCGGTGATACTGGACTTGCAGCAGCAGCAGTAGTCCCGCAGCATTGTCGGTTAGATCGGATTATGACCCAATTCACTATCCGGTTTCGGGTTTTTTGCAGTTGGAAGTAGTTAATGTAATTGGTGTTGGACGATGGAGAAGTTGCAGCAGCCAGCGGCCACCACATGAAGAAGCATATTCCACTATGTTCAAACTACTAAGATACTGTATTTTGGTCCCATAATTATCAAGATATTACTTTTACCGCCCAACTCCCATTAGTGTTTGGAGGACTGAAATGAAAATGAGGTGAAATTTAGTTGACAAAATTCACATTATAAAATCTATATAGGAGTATATTAAAAACCCAAGATTTTAATTTAAAATCAATTTTCAAAATTAAATGTCAATTTTATAGTTATAGTAAAATTAAAAGTTATTTGTAAATTATGTTTTTTTTTCTTTTTATTTCCCTTTTCTTTTTCTTTTTTTTTTATTATTTCTTTCTAAAATTGTGAAATTTGGCAAGTTATAAAATATTTAATATGCATACCAAATTAAAGATCACACTAAAAGCTTTAATTTGATATATTTTATGTAAATATTTAATTTAAAATGTAAAAGTTATATTTATTTAAAGATTAAAATTTTAAAAACATATCTCTCTTCTCTCATCTTTTTTTAATACATATTTATATTTTAATTATTTTTTATTTTTATTTTTATTTTTAACTTATTTATTTTTACCTTTTGATAATGTCAATTTTTATTATTGTGAATTCTTCTTTATTTTTATATTTTTTTTAATATTCAATTCAAATATATTCATTTAAAATTAATTTTTTTATTATATTTATAAATATAATAATTGAGTTGTTTATGTAAATATAAAAGTATAAAATCGTTTCACGTGCATTGTACGCGATATAAATATTAATGATAATTTAAATAATAAGCTTCAAAAATTCCCAATCAATTTTAACTTATAAAAGTACTTGGACAACTAAATCTCAAACAAAACTCGTGCAAAATATTACGAGAGATGTTTTACTGCAAGACGATATTTTTAAATAGGGTTAAGTATCAGATTCTCCCCTACCGATGGCGTCCCTATCGCGTACAGGACCCTATAGTCAGGGTCAAAGCTGCTTACTACCTCAACGTGGCAAAATCGCACCAAACACCCTCCCGCTACTTAACGGACGTTAACACCGTTAGAAAAAATATATATATATTTTTATTTTTAATTATGGTGGGCCCCAACTCTCTCTCTCTCAATGGTGGTTCAGTTTTTCCGGGCAACAAGTGCCCAGAACCGGAATCCGCGCAAGCACTGTTGTGCCTCCGGCAGGCACTATGGCGGCCAGCGCGCTCAAGCGGGTGGGGCATTGAATCGCGGTGGCGACGGGGATGTTACTTTTTCAGGCACAGTCGCCACAGATTCAAGCTCGCAGGCTTGTTGCGCTGGCCTAAGCCGATGACACTTCCGGCGGCGGATCGGAGACGGACGTGATGTAAAGGGGCATGTAGTGGCGGCGGTTGAGCGAGCAGCATCTCCGGCGAGAGAGGACTGATGTTGTTGGTTGCGACAATGAAAGAGAAAATGCAATGGGTTCTCAGGCAGAGTTGCAGAGAGTTTTCACTCTGAGGCCTATTTCAGCCGACGTCGGACTGTGGAATGGTGTGCGGCGGCGCCGTGCTAGGGAGAGAAACCCTAGGCGACGCAAGTTTCTGCCAAACCCTAGTCCAGATGCGAGAGAGAATGCGGATCGGGTCAGAGGAGTTGGGGAGGAAGGAGTTGGACCGGGTCATAATTAAAAATAATAAAAAAAAAATTCTAACGGTGTTAACGTCCGTTAAGTAGCGGGGGGTATTTGGTGCGATTTTACCACGTTGAGGTAGTAAGCAGCTTTGACCCTGACTATAGGGTCTTGTACGCGATAGGGACGTCATCGACAGGAGGGAATCTGATACTTAACCCCTTTAAATTTTATTGAAGCATTATAAAAGTTTAGTGTAATTTTCAATAAGAACAACAGGTTGAGATTTAATTTGTAGTTAATCCAATTGACAAGTATATCGCATTTTTGTATTATTAATAAAGAATTATGAGCCAACTTTTGAGATAGTCACATTAAGTAATAAAACTCAATATTTGATCATTCATCTTTAAAACACAAATTTTGATTATTTTTTGTAATTTCAAACTGTATTGCTTGCCTTTAATTTTGGCTGACCGAATCGGGTTGGGCGCGCGGGTTCGGGTGGTACTTTCGACACTAATGTTATAATTTGTTCCAAAAGTATCAACAAAAAAACAAAACAAAAACTACTAAGTAATTTGGTACTTTTGACAATAATGTTATAATTTGTGCCAAAAGTACCAAATTATTTAAAACAAATGAGAATATTAGTGTCAAAAGTACCAACAGAAAAAAGAAAAAATAATAATAAATACTGTACCAATTAATTTGGTACTTTTGGCACAAATGACAGTATTAGTATCAAAAGTACCAAATTACTTGATATGTTTTTGTTCTAAACAATTTGGTATTTTTGGCACAAAATATAACATTAGTACCAAAAGTATCACTTGAATCCACGACCAACTCACACGCTCAATCCGATTCGGTCCATCAATATTTTTTTTTTTTTTTTTTGAGAACCCAAAGGAAATATATTACTCCACCAAAAGAGAGTTCAGTACAGCAGGCAAAGAGAATGAGGAAACAGGTAAAACAGAATTATCAATAGCAAAACTAGCGATTCTATCAGCCATTGCATTCCCTTCACGAGGAGTCCAACTGAAAGCCACCAAAGGAATGGTATCCACCACCTCAAAAATTTTCTTCAAAGTGTCCCCCAAATAGGAAAGATCAGAATCCCTTTTATGAAGCATCCAGAAAAGAGTTTGGTTATCAGTTTCAATGATGACATCCCTAATCCCCTGCTCCACACACAACTGAATTCCTTCAAACACCGCCATTGCTTCACCTTCCAAACAAGTGTAAGCACCTGATCGGAACCCATAACGGCAGCCCAAAAAGACATCATCAACATTATGTAAAACACACCCGAAACCAGAACCCTTTCCATCTCGTAAAGCCGCGTCGCAAGAAACCTTCATCTGCCCATCTCTGCTCACCATCAACCGAGGAGGATGCGATTGAGTTGGAGAGCAAACCGGTGTCGTTGTCCAAATAGCTCTTTGGGCAACATGAAGGCAGTCACCATGAGTCAATTCCTTCCCTTGAAAAACCAGTAAATTCCTCGCATACCAAATCGACCAAGTGATCGCAGCAAACATCGCATGCACCTCGGTTTGTCGTATTTCTTTAATTTTCTCAAACCAAACAATAATCGGGCAAGGGTCCTCACTCTCAAGAGGTTGTAATCGCAGCGGGGACATCTCCCAAAGAGCTTTTACCCACCCACAATCCCGGAGGGAGTGTTCCATATATTCATCCTTCAAGCCACACCTCCTGCATTTAGGATCAATATCCACTCCTCTGCTCTTTAACGCCATATTAGTGGGAAGAGCCTCCACGACACATTTCCACAAGAAAATCTTAACTTTGGGGATCACATTAAGGTTCCAAATCCATTTCCATAAACTGCTATGAGATTCTGAAGATGATGGTTCATTCCGTCTTAAGAGATTAACTGCCAACCAGTAGCCGCTCTTAACCGAGTATGAATTGAACTTTCCATGAGGCCAAAAGGGAGTATCTGGCTCATTCGGATTTGCCCTCAGTTGTGAGCTGATCGTCCATCTATCTTTCGATTCAAACATCTCCTCGAGCCTTGCCGAGTCCCAACTGCTAGAATCCTCCTGGACCAGATCCGCCACCCTAGTCGCCCGAAATCTCTCTTCGACGGCCGCTGCATGGAATCCTCCCTTCCCATCCGGGATCCAAGCATCCATCCCAATTCTGATACTACTTCCATTGCCAACTTTCCAGGCTATTCCTTCCACTAACAAATCACGCCCGACGAGCAAACTTTTCCATACAAAAGATGGTTTATGAGCATTGCTCGCTTGAAGTATATCTGTTCTTGGAAAGTATCTAGCCTTAAGAGAGCGAGCGAGTAAAGAGTTATCACAAACGAGAATCCTCCACACCTGCTTTGCTAATAGAGCTCTATTAAAAATCTGAAGATCTCTAAAGCCCATCCCCCCTTCAAACTTCGGCCGACATAGCTTCTTCCAACTTCTCCAGTGAATCCGTCTTTCCTCATCTTTTTGGCCCCAGAAGAAACTAGCGGCAATACTATTGAGTCTCTGGCAAATTTGATCCGGGATAGCAAAACAACTCATCAAGTAATTTGGTATAGATTGTAATACCGATTTTATGAGAATTGTTTTGCCCGCCCCTTAGTTGTACAATTTAAAATTATAAAAATAGTTAAAATTTATGTTTTTAAGATGGAGAATCAAATATTAATTTTCAATCTTTAATATGATTATATAAATGCATATTCTCAAGAATTATGCTATGAAAGGAGAACGTGATGCCAATATCTTATACACGATGGAGGTTAGAGTGGTAAGACTTCAATAAAACAAGAAAATTCCAATATATTTATTTTCCATTAGACCACAGCGTTCGAATTTTAAAAATCAAATGATCAAGCAAATTAATTCCGATCAACTTTGATATTATAATGTTATACTTATATACCAATTTATTTTTTTTTGTATCTTTTAAAGTTTCAATTCAAATTATCTAATAATTTTATTAACAATTAAAATGCAATATAATCTTCTCCATTTATATTAACTCAAAAGGAATAAAAGAAAAGGATTTACATGAGAAAATTTATGGAGAAAATCAAGGAAAATCAGCGCCGAAACAAAGCAGCGTTCAAACTTCAGAATAATGAGACAAATTCGGCTTCGGATGAGAGAAAGTTGTCCATTTTAATGAAATTTAATAATCAATTTTATAGTTTCGCAATTTCTTGATTTGATCTACTTTTTTTTTTGTCATCTCATTTGATTTCGCTTATTTTCTTTTTGAATAATTAATTTTAATTATAATAAATATTTACAAATGTCTCATTTTTTTTTGGCAAAATATTCTCTCTCCTTATATCCATCTTTGCCAAAAAATAATGAAACATTTAAAATAGAACGGAGGGAGTATATTTTTTCTTTTCTAAATAACTGTACCAAAAAGAAATAGGTTAGATGAAGTGAGACCGAAATTTTATGAAATTAATCAAATATACTTCATCCGTCCCATTTAAAATGTCTTATTTTTTTTATTTTGAATTATCCCATTTGAAATGACTCAATCCATTAATAGAAAGAAATTTGCTATTACTACCAAATGAGTGATTCCCCATTTTAATGCGCGCTTCACTGGAAAAAAAAAAATTAAAAATAAAAGAATTAGTTGGGCCTTCAATCCATTATGCCCAAAGAGTAACGAGTTGCATGAGCTCCACCGGGTCAACCCATTCAATACGAATCTTGTGTAGTAGAATTGCTAACCGCATTTTTAATGTTCAAGACTTTGTACAGAAACGAATTATTCAAGAAATAAAATTGTAACTATATCCAAATTCAACATACTAACCAATGTCATTTGTTATTTTATGAATCCGAATATACGTAGTCTTGCAGGACCAGTGAGACAACACATTAATTAGAACGAAATGCAAAACATCAATGTAGAGAGGGAGATCCACAGAGATGAATTCAATTGATAACTAACTCCTCAAAATTGAGCCCATACAAATCCATGGCTTCAATATCAATTCAAAATAACAACCAAATGATTCAAAAGGAGAACAATGCAGAAATCAAGAAAAGCCAACATCTGACTATAGTAAACATCCGCCACTGGCTTCTACAGGTCCTGCACGCTCAAACCTATCAAAAAACGATTTTGTCAGATGCTAAGCCAACCATAAAATTTGAAAAGAATATCTACAAATAAAAATGCTAAACGAAACACCAACCATCAAAATTCGACAAGCATATCAAGAAATATAAATGCTAAACGAAACGGAGAGCAACATATTCTCCACACCAAGTGAGAACACAATTACAAATATGATCAACCTGCAAACTCTGCAAGATTCATTTATAGTTTTTTTATACTAGATTGAAATATGTAGTGACAAAAAGTATCAAAGAGCTCACCTATAACATATAAATATCAATCGTATGGAAGTTTGGAAAAGACTAGAGATAGCAGGGGTACCTGGTGGGAGGGATTGCTTCAGCTTCTCGGCCTTCTCAGAGTCAAACACACAGAGTGTGTAAAGATACTTGGAGCACCGAACCTTGAACTTCACGACATCCTTGCTCCTCTTAATTTTCACAGACCGTGCGTCCTTCCTTCGAGCAGTGAGAAGGAAGTCCTTGATCTCATGGATTTGCTTAGGCTGGAAGACACAAACAGGTTCAATAAACATAAATTAGTTTGACTAAAATAATTATGGACAAAGATAAAAGAGCAATAACACATCTGTTGCTTCCAAACATTTCAGTTCCTCGCAGAAACACAGAAAAAGAATTTAGTTACCTATCCTAAAACAGTACTTACAGAACATCTCAATTCAAGATGAATCCAAATTTAACATACACAATTTTTTTTTTTAATGAAAACCAAAAGTAGGATAATAACAACTCAGACGTAGATTATCTGTATATAAATAAAATTTCAGCATATCACCCAACTCGATATGGATTTACATAAAATAGACCATGAGTCCATGAACTCATTATTTCTGTCGGCTTTTCAATTCCCCATTACTTATCATGCATCTATATGTGTGAGTAGCCACACACATCTATGTTCTCATCTCAAATACTCATAGTTCATTCAACAGTAGGTTAATATCAAAAAGTAAAAGGAACTCTATCT
This sequence comes from Salvia miltiorrhiza, assembly GCF_028751815.1. Lineage (NCBI taxonomy): Eukaryota > Viridiplantae > Streptophyta > Magnoliopsida > Lamiales > Lamiaceae > Salvia > Salvia miltiorrhiza. The sequence goes on along the minus strand of NC_080394.1, from coordinate 22,116,057 downwards.
GTATTGAGTTGTGAGAATTCGATGTATTGCCCTAACTCAAAGTGGATTTACATGAAATTTTCCGTGAGACTCCTTTCTTTGTATTCACTTTTCGATGTCCCATTACTGATAGAGCGTATCAAATTCCACAAATCATTTATAAATTTGGGCATACATTGCACCAAAAAATTCCATCCTCATTTCAATATTTCAACGGAAATAAATTGCGCAAATTCATAGATAATAAATCGAAATTATAAATTTGGGCATACATATATGTGAGTAGCCTATGCACAGCATTTGCACCAAAATTTCCATCCTCATTTCAATATTTCAACGGAAATAAATGGCGCAAATTCAGAAAACCTTCAAACAACATTGTAAATTCATATATAATAAATCGCACGGAAAATAAAAATAAAAAATCTCAAGCAATGGTCATAATTGAACATCTAATTTCACCAAATTTTAACTTTTAAGAATAAATTAATACAAAAACCGATAACATCGCGCATTCATCATCTAACAGTAGCAACAACAGGATTTTCGCATCGGCAAATTCACTTTCACAATTTTCACATCCTTCTCCATGTAAAACAAAAGTTTAAAAATTGACAGTAATTAAGATTAATAACATAATTTTACCATGTTTTCTGGGAGAACTTCAGTTGAAGGTGCAGACTGCAGTGGCAGCGAAACTGAAAAACCCTAGATCGCTTGTGGTCAGGGGTTTGAATTTTCTTATAACTAGTCAGCCCGAATATGGATTCGGTTAGCTCATTTGAAAACAAAATGGGCCTCTCAAAATTGGCCCGTTATGTACTATTTTTATCGAAATTTAATTTGAATTTGCGTCTATATTTGATCGAAATGTATTAAAATATCGATTTACAAAAAAAAAATACTATCAATGTAATATTTGTATCTAATATTTGATATATTTGTTTTTTTAAATTGTTAATCGGTCAAATATCGATTGAATCAATATAATGACAGCATTTTTTGGAATTGTTTTCAAACTTTGGAAGTTCAAATAAATTAAAATATGTTACAACTGCATTTTATAAATTGCAATATAAAAAGGGTTAATGGTAGCTCTTACTCACTTCTAAAGATAAAAAAGGAAAAAATATTTATTAAAAAAAATTGTAAAAATTATTCATTTTGAACTTGAATTGAGTCAAATGATAAAATTGCCCTTACATAATAGATTCGAAATTTCATCTTATTGTTCTATATTATTCAAATCACACATGCTTGACCTATGCGAGTTAGCATGTTGAGCATTAATGATAAATGCACTAATGCTCGATCATTGCGAGTTGAACCTATCGAGCGTGGTAAATACATTAATGTTATACGTGCTCGACCTCTGCAAGTCGAGCATTAGTAATAAATGCACTAATACTCGACATAAAGGTAAAAAAAATCTTAAATATATAATGAATATATTTTGTAAAAAGTGAAACATTTTAAAAAAAATTAGCTTTCAAAATGAGTAGATACCATTTTTATCCTATTAAAACTTTTTTTTTAAATTGTGGGCAAAAAAAGTAGTTAAAGTAAAACTTTTCAGTTACTGTGAGTTAGCCCCTCTTTAAAATAGACTTTAATTAGTGTATTATGGAATGTGAATATTTATTTTGCTAAATTTGTAATTCAAAAACGGGTGTTTTTTTTATTTGAATACAATTCCATTAATTTTGAGTTTGTTTAATTTTATAACAATGGATGCAACTCAAACTATTGACATCTTTGAATTGTAATTAAATTAAAATAACTAATATGTAGTATTATTTTAGATTTTTGTTTTATTTATAATTGTTGTTGTAGATTAACGTTATTCGATTTAATTTATTTAATTTTTCATCATTTTGTAAAAAAGAAAAAGGTTTTTTTTTAAAAAAAAATTAATGGGTGGGTTACGCCTCCCAGCTCGATGACCCAGACGGGATTGGAATGAGCTTCAGAAATTGCAACCCGCTCAATTTTTGATGTGGCCCGACCCAATCTGATAAGTTCCAAAAGCTTGGTGGGCAGGCCGGGCTGGCCTGGCCCATTTATTTTGACCTCTCTAATTAAATCACACAAAGATATATTTTATTCATTCCACTTGATTTGGTTTATATTTGTTTTTAAGTTGTTCTATTTAACTTAATCTGTTTTTGTAAATTGAGACTGAGAGAATACTTTCTCCGTTCGTCAAAAGTACGTAATTTTGGTTGGACATGAATTTTAATAAAAATTTTGGTAATTTTTATGTATTAAAAGAAGAGTTGAATAAGGGATGAAATTTGTAAGAAATAAATAATAATGAAGAAACGTAAAACCATGTTTCAAAAAAGAAAGTGATATTTTTCACGAATGTCAAAATTAATAAAAATGAGATTTTTTACGGACGAAGAGTGTAAGTATAAAATTAACGTGTAAAAGCAAAGATAAGGCCCTAAGCTAGATTTGTGAAATCGTTTCGAGCAAAAGGTCAAAAGGGATTAAAGGATGCTGCTGTCCTTTTTAGCATTCCACTTGCACGAATCAGTGTGAACCCAATTACCATAAGCAAAAGAAAAGAAAATATTAGTATGTTGCCATAAATACCCTTGAGAAAACAAATATCACAGGTGTTTATTTAGATTATAGCAATAAATAGATAAAAATAGTACTACAAACTAATATATTTATTTTGATGAATGCCAATATAGGTTAGTTTAATACTAGTATTTGTTTTGATGGATGGACTGATTTCTTCTTTTGATTTCTTTTTGAACTGGATGGGAAATATAATTCTTCAAACACTAAATTATACTCATTACATCCTATTAATTTATGAGGCACTCTCCCGTGCAATCGATTGCACCGTACAATTGATTTCTAAATGACACTTCTTCAACATATAAATGACACTTAAAGATCTTCAAGTGTCATTTGTATGTTAAAGTAGTGTCATTCTGACAACCGATTGCACAAGAGTATTTGTGTTAATTTAGTCCATTTTTATTTTTCACACATATTAAAAAAATACATACGTAGTATAATCTTTTTATAAAAAATATTGATTTTTATATTTTTATTTTTTTATATCTTTATTTTCACACATCATTTTCACATTTAAGTGAAATATTAAATAAGGTTAATTTAATAAAATAATATTTTTATATAATACTAATTTAAAAAGTGGACTACGGGTGATTAGGGTGTATAATATACCTATGACACCCTAATATCTTGTTTGGTAAGAAGTAATACGACACACACGGCCCTCTATAAATTAAAAGTCTAAAAATATTACACTGATTTGAGGGATTCCGTATACCACATCCGTAGGTGGTACACGTAATACAAATTTTAATTGTAATTATTATAAACTTTATATAATTTTAATACATTGTACCAAACAATATAAGTATATTTTATAGATATTTTTATGCATTGTATCAAATATAATATTGATGTGACATATAGTAAAGATATCTCAGTCAAACATATTACATTTTATCTATATACAAGTAATACTTTCAAACCACATCTTATATTTCTACTTTCGTCTTTTTGCTCGAGTGAACTTTACTTTACTATCCTCTCTCATTTTCCTCCCATTGTATAGCACTATACAACAGAAATTGTTCGATCGTGTAAATAATTTGTTTGTTAAGTGAGATGATATTATTGTAGTCAAGCCTACTTCTCAAGAAAAACCAAAGTGTTGTTGTCAAGAGTGAAATGAGAAATTAATCATTCAACGGTGAAATTAAAGGAATGAAAAAGATATACATTTTAGTCATACGTCTCCATCAATCACTGATTGCCATTTCATATACTTTCATAATCTGTAGTCTGATTAACAGCAGTATCATTTAATTTCTTTGGACATCAAAATCAACATAAGCTTTCGGTCCCCAACAGAATTTCCGATGTTAGAAAAATAGGTCCATAGTTATAAAAAAGAATAGTACAGCGATAAATGAGGTGTACTTGTATGAATAATAAAATGTATAATTTAATACTTTTATCATTAAGAGTAAAATTTTTCTAATCTCAACATTTCAATCAGATATAATTAATTTAAATGATAGAAATAATAAAGAGTTTTGGGATATTTAAAAATTTCAATTAAACAAGAGATGCCTTATCACTTTTATCTATTAAAATTAATTCTAAAAAACAAACAATTCCTAGGTATTATTATGTCATTATTACATATGCCGCCGAACATTTGTTGAAAAACAACCTCTGTATCACTGTATGTATCCTTAATTATGTGTAAGATGAGCACCATTAGCAATTTAGCATGGTTGTAACGAATCTAAGTTGAATATTGTAATTTTATATTTATGTTCGAATACTAAGAGCATCCGCAATGGGGTTATATGATAGCTTACATGAAAGCCTACTTTATGATGGGGGACCACATGGTGTAAAGATGCTGCAGTGGGGTTACATGATAGCTTACATGATAGAATTAGTTTCCATTTTTATGCTTTTTTACTTAAATTTAATTGCTCAAATTTAAATAACACATTTGACTAATAATTAAAATTTCATTCAAATAAAAAATCTAAAAATTACATTAAAAAAAAATTAAAAACATAATTTAAATTACATAAATTAAACTCCTAGTCTAGATAAGGCCACGACGCTTGAGCATTTCTTGGACCATGTGCTCGTGGGCCATCCTCTGTGCATCGCTCATATGCGATGTATCCAGACTGAGGAGTTGCATGTCGAGCTCCCTCTCCTTGAGCTCGTTCTTTTTGGCATATTCGGCCGTGATTTTTTTCAAGTTCTGATCGGACCGATCCAATGCCTCTTTGTACTCCGATGACTGCTCGGAGCTTGCCGCCGCCTTCCCCTTCCCCTTCGCTTTCGCCGCCCTTGCCGCCGCCTTCGCCGCCTTGTTCCCAATCGGCCGGGCAGACGAGATCTCCTCGCCCGACGCCGAGGTAGTGAAGGCGCCCTCCTCTGTCGTCTTTGTCCTCTTGGAGGAATGCACGTCTCCCTCGAGGTACATCGACTTGAACTTGTGGTTGTTCCGGAGAATTCTCCACGCATTCCAGTAGTTGAATGAGGCGTTATTTGCGCTCCGACTTTTGAAAAGAGTTTGGGCCTTGTGTAATACCCCGTTTTCCCGAGCTAAATTTATAATTTTTTTTAAACTTAGATTTAAGATGATTCACGCCGGAATGAGAAAAATAATTTACTTTAATTCCAACAAAAGTGATTTACAAAATTATTTGTAAATTTAGTTATTTAAATTCTTATGCATTACATATTTATTTAATTGAGCATCGATCATTTACACGAACTATTTTATTTAGCGAACACTGAAGAATTATTACAGTTCGATAAACCAACACAGATATTTTATTAGTCAAATCACCTACACCCTATATCATCCATCAGCCACCTACCCACCTACCCACCTACCATACATGCATTACACCTCATTCATCACTAAGTAATTTCAATCATGCTTTCCAGCAGCAACATCCAACCAAAGTTGTCTTTCCTTCATCCACGCAAATTCATTTTCATGAGGGAAAACTCAAATCCAAAATGAAACAAGAACATCCGTCTAACCCATTCTCCTTTCCAACAAGCAAGTAGGATCAAATACTCACTGAAATTTCTCAGCCAGAGATAAAGCTCCAGTTCATTTCAGTCCAGAAACAAACAGACACCACCATCTCATTCAAGGTTTCAACTTTGAACTCACTTTGATATTTCATTTTACAGTATGATTTAAGCACACATTTCGCCTTATCTGTGCAAACTTCACCAAGCAAAAATCACAGGCATACACCCATTCATTGAGTCTCCCAAAAAAATGAACTTTACTATGAAAATAGATATGTATACATAATCTGTGCATATACATCAATGAAAGCATGATTTGTTTTAAAAATGAAAAGAAGAGTAGAAAAAAAAAAAAAGTCTTGAAGCTTTAACTTTCTCTGTTCGAACTTGTTGTGTTGAGTCGGGAGGTGGACGGAGGCACGGCACGGCAGCGGCGCTGCTGTCGCCCGGCCACGGTGAGAGAGAGGGAGCTAGGGCTCGGGCGCCGCTCTTCGCGGTGGGATGTCGGGCCTGTTTCAGCCGAGAGAAAAGAGGGACGAGCAGATCTTGGAGAGTCGAGGGTGATGTTCTGGTAAAGAGAGAGAGAGGGATGAGGAGACGGCGATGGCAGCTTGCTTCATCTGCTGCTGTCGGCCGGAGATCTGAGGGAAGGCGGCGAGGCAAGGGCTTGTCGCCGCTCTGAGCCGGGTTTGGGTAGAAATGAAGGCGGCGACCTTCATCGACTGGAGGCGCATTCGCCGAAGACCGATAGAGAGGAAGGTGGAGCCTGTCGCTGTTGCTCCGGCAAGCTTCGGCGGCGGCGGAAAATTCGAGGGAGAGGGATGGCGGCGGCGGCCGGCGCTGCTGCCGTCCGCCGGAGAAGAGAAGAAGGTGAGGGAGGGGGAAGGCTGCTGCACAGCAGCAGCTGCGTGTGTGCGTGTGTTTGTGTTAGTGTGTGTGTGCGTGTGATTTGGGGGAGGCGAGGGGTGACCAGCCGGCGGCCTTTCGCCGGAGACGGAGCCGCCGCGGCAGAACTTATGGTTGAGAGAGAGGGGCGAATCGAGAGAGAGAGAGTTGAGAATGAAAAGAGGGGGGGCGTCTGTGAAGAAGAAGGGTTTTGGGGCCTTTGGGCTTGAGTGTTGGGCTGGGTTTTAATTAGTGTTGGGCTGGGTTTTAATTAGGTTTGGGCCGAATCAGTTGGGTTTTTATTTTATTAAACAGTTGGGCCTTTATTTTATTTATCAGTTGGGCTGATTAGTTTAATTCAGCTGGGCCTTATTTTAAATCCTAATTGGGTCAGTTTTATTTTAAAACTTTGGGCTGTCTTGATTAATTAAATTAATTGGGCTTCTCTGTTTTAATTAATTGAACTATTAATTAGTTTAATTAATTATTTTCAAAAACTAGTTTTCATAATAATATTAAATTATTATTATGTGCATATTTTAAGTAAATTACTTATTATATGTTAAGCAAGACATGAAATTGCATTATATTTTGCAATAAGAGAATTTATGATTTAATTGGTTTTATAATTCCAATTATTAAAGAAAGATGAGTAAGAATATTGTTGGTGTTCTTAACTCAAGAGAAATGTTTTCAATTATTTATTCATTAAATTTTGAAAACCCGGCTAAGTGAATCATAGAATATTAAGCACTTCACCATGAATTAAGATTAGCTTCACGAGACCTATTAAGAATAGAATTTCTTGTAGGCTTTGTGACCAGGGGGATTAGCGCTGCTTTCCCAAGACAGGTTTATAAGTGATTATGATCTTCAGGCTTTGCCTAACTAGGTGGGCATTACTTTTACTATACGTATATAGAGATCCCCTGCGTGTCGTAGGCCTCTTATACGAATATACGCATGAGATGATTTTAACTGTTAATTTCAGTTTATTATTATGCCCAAATGATAAATGACTCTTATGAAATGAAAATGAAATGT